>NC_057799.1:322293418-322303070 GCF_018294505.1 Triticum aestivum
CGCCGTCGACGTCCGGCCGCGCTGCCGCCCGGGCAAGCCCGCGCCGACGCCGCCCGTGCCGCGCCCCTGCTCCGGTGGCCGGATCCCGCCGCCCTCGCCCGGATCTCGCCGGCGCCGGCCCCGCCGTCCCCTCCCTCGCCGTCGTCGCCCTCCGTCGCCGGCCGCCACGTCAGTTCCGACGAGCCCGAGCTCGAGTTCCTCCGATCTCGATCTGTTCGACCGAAGGTTGACTTTCCCGAGACCCCCGAAATATTCCAAGTCATTTTATTTTCACAGCATGTGCCCTTGTTCATAGCATCGTAACTCTCTGCATATAGCTCTGTTTCACGCGTGTAATATATCGAAATGTTCGCCTCATGATGCTCTTCATTTTGCTCAATTGCACCATGTTCATTTGAGTCCATCTTGATGCCCAAATATCTGGTGCAAGAGTGCTATTTGCTGTTATCTGCTGTTTTTAGCAGAACTTGAGGATTCGTTATTTTTGTATCTTTTAATCTGTGCATCTTATGGGCGTGAGCTCTACATGTGTTTTGTTGTATGCCTTGTTATCTTTCCAGTGGTGTATGCCATGTATTTTTGTGATCTCTGTGGTGACTAGAACAAGCATGCAAACTAGGCTCCGTAATGTTTCTGATTTCAGGGACTTAGTAATTTCTCCAAGTCTTTGTCTGCTGTTATTTTGTTGCCATGTAAACTTGATGCTACAGAGAGATCCATGAATATTTTGGAGATGTTCAGTAAGGATGTTTTTTAGATATTGCTGTATTTGATCCATTCCTGCCCTTATTTGCATTTATGGAGTGCCATAGCATGACTCAATATTGCTCTACTTTTGCTATAAAATATTTCTGGCAGATTGTTTACGTGTTATTCAATTTTGCCAAGCTTGTTGTAGTTGATCCATCCATTCTATGCTTTTGTTCTTGCCATGGATAGCTTCATAAACTTGCCATCTTGCTGTAGGTATTCTTGGTTTTTTTATGCATTGCTTTGTGGTGAGTGCATCAAGCTCACCAAGATGCCTTCTTGTTATTGTTTCTGCCATGCTCTGTTTTCTGCTGTCTGAAACCTGTTAACGAAACTTGCTATGTTTGCATGGTTTCCATCATATCTTCTGGTCCTTTTTGGCTTATGGTCAGTAAGGTACTTTTGTCATATGCATTTAGTAGAACACTGACATGCCTTGTTTTGCCATGTTAAGTTCCTGTAGCATGTTGTTCTCGTGCTCTGAACATTGCTACCTGATGCTGTTTTCTGCCAAGTCCAGTAATTTCAGTCTGTGAACCTGTTATCTTTTGCACTTTTGCTATGCTTGTTTGAGCTTGTTATGTTGTGATCTAGCCATAGCTCAGTGTTCATCTTTTGTCAAGCATCGCCGGTAGATTATTTCCATAGGCCTTGTTGCTATGTTGGAGTGCTGTAGCATAGTTTCTTGATGCATTCTAAGTGCTATCGTGCTGTTAATCACAGATTCGTGTCATTCTTGTTTTGCTTGCCATTTGCAAACCGTGCATCCGTTTCCGGTGATCTTTATATCGATTTCGACCGAAATCATCTCATCTTTCCAGTGGCATGCTTGGTTTGCCAAGTTACTGCCTTGTTCATCATTTTTCTTCCAGAGCACGCATACGCACCGCATATCATATCTTGCATATCATTCATGTTTTGCATCATGTTGCTTGTGCATTTCTCGTGATTGATTGTGGTTCCGTTGCTTGTGTTCTTGTCTTGCGTAGAGCCGGGAGATGAGTTCGTGAATGAGGAACCTGTTGAGTACGCTTACGAGGATCAAACTCTCGACAACTCTGAGAACCTTGCAGGCAAGATGACCACCCCTCGAAATCACTTCTATCTTTGCTTTGCTAGTTGTTCGCTCTATTGCCATGCTGCGCTACCTACCACTTGCTTTATCATGTCTCCCATATTGCCATGTTAGCCTCTAATCATCCTTTTCTAGCAAATCGTTGTTTGGCTAAGTTACCGCTTTTGCTCAGCCCTTCTTATAGCGTTGCTAGTTGCAGGTGAAGATGAAGTTGGTTCCATGTTGGAACATGGATATGTTGGGTTATCACAATATCTCTTATTATATTAATGCATCTATATATTTGGTAAAGGGTGGAAGGCTCGGCCTTATGCCTGGTGTTTTGTTCCACTCTTGTCGTCCTAGTTTCTATCATACCGGTATTATGTTCCTTGAGTTTGCGTTCCTTACACGGTTGGGTGATTTATAGGACCCCCTTGACAGTTCGCCTTGAATAAAACTCCTCCAGCAAGGCCCAACCTTGGTTTTACCATTTGCCACCTAAGCCTCTCCCCCGGGTTTTCGCGAGCCCGAGGGTCATCTTATTTTAACCCCCCCGGGCCAGTGCTCCTTCGAGTGTTGGTCCGAACTGAGTAGACTGCGGGGCCCCCTCCTGGAAACTCGAGGTCTGGTTTTACTCGTAGGATGTCTCATCCGGTGTGCCCTGAGAACGAGATATGTGCAGCTCCTATCGGGATTTGTCGGCGCATCGGGCGGCTTTGCTGGTCTTGCTTTACCATTGTCGAAATGTCTTGTAAACCGGGATTCTGAAACTGATCGGGTCTTTCCGGGAAAAGGTTTATCCTTCGTTGACCGTGAGAGCTTATGATGGGCTATGTTGGGAGACCCCTGCAGGGTATTATCTTTCGAAAGCCGTGCCCGCGGTTATGAGGCAGATGGGAATTTGTTAATGTCCGGTTGTAGAGAATTTGTCATTTGACCCAATTAAAATACATCAACTGTGTGTGTATCCGTGATGGTCTCTTCTCGGCGGAGTCCGGGAAGTGAACACGGTTTGAGTTATGAATGACGTAAGTAGGAGTTCAGGATCACTTCTTGGTCATTACTAGTTGACGACCGTTCCGTTGCTTCTCTTCTCGCTCTCTTTGGCGTATGTTAGCCACCATATATGCTTATTTCCTGCTGTAGCTCCACCTCATTACACCATCCTTTTCCTATTAAGCTTAAATAGTCTTGATCTCGCGGGTGTGAGATTGCTGAATCCTCGTGACTCACAGATTCTACCAAAACAGTTGCAGGTGCCGACGATGCTAGTGCAGATGATGGGATCGATCTCAAGTGGGAGTTTGACGAGGAACGTGGTCGTAACTATGTGTCTTTTCCTGATGATCAGTAGTGGAGCCCAGTTGGGACGATCGGGGATCTCAGCATTTGGGGTTATCTTATTTTCATTTGGATCTTGACCGTAGTCGGTCAATGTGTGTATTTTGGATGATGTATGAATTATATTTATGTATTGTGTGAAGTGGCGATTGTAAGCCAACTCTTTATCCCATTCTTGTTCATTACATGGGATTGTGTGAAGATGACCCTTCTTGCGACAAAACCACAATGCGGTTATGCCTCTAAGTCGTGCCTCGACACGTGGGAGATATAGCCGCATCGTGGGCGTTACAAGTTGGTAATCAGAGCCATCCCCGACTTAGGAGCCCCTTGCTTGATCGAATCGCTGGCGTTGTTGAGTCTAGTACAAATTTTTTTTGAGTCTTAGGATTATATATATCGGAGAGCAGGATTCTTTTTACTCCTCAGTCCCTTCGTCGCTCCGGTGAGGTCTCCTGACGTAGAAGTTTTGACTCTTCTCTCCTCAAAATTTCACTAAATTTTTTTTAGGATCACGCGGGTATCTTGGAATCGTTCCGATGGTTTTGTGACGAGAACATTGTTCTTGGTGCCTCCTAACATTTAGGGGTTGTGGCAGTGTCCCGGGGAGTTGAGCTCCGAGGTGTTGTCGTCAAAATTTTATCGTTGCAGTTCTGGAATACCTGAGTTTCGCCGACATCGAAATCTCTTTTATCCAGTTGTTGGTGAGATCAACTCGACGCCACCCAGTACTGGGGCGGGAGTTCGGGAGTATTGCCATAACTCGTATAACGGATGCTTTTCGAAGGTTGAGGTAAACGATTTCCGAAGGTTTCTTGGTTATGTGTTGACGGATGGATACAGCTGGATCTAGGGATTGTTAGTTTGGGTGATATATTTTGTGTCCCCTGTATCCCCAACACCAGATTGCATAACAAGAAAGTTTCGGGAGTTTTTAAGTGGGAATTCAAGTAGCTCATAGGATATCTTTCCAACAGACGCATGATATGAGATTGGGGTTCGACGTCTAGTGGTCCGCCTGTACACGGTTGGTTTTACAATGGTCTCGTAGTGTCTTAAAGAGTCCTTGGCTATGCCGACTCGGGGACGCTTCGTATGTCATGTGCACAGCCTTGTACATGATGGTGCTGTATGATCGAGCCCGTGTGGGCCCCACCACGAAAACTTCGGACGAAATCTCTATCATATGTTTGTTTCGGCTTATTCTCCAAGCCAATACTTTGTTTTGTTTTGAATTGTGGTATTCGAGTTGCTTCGAAGTCATATGTTGATTCCATATCTTTTTCAAGTGGCTTCTCAACTTAATGGAAGTGTGATGATTTACTATGGAATTCATTCGTTTGTCTTCGTTCGAATGTTTATTGTGAAGACTATATGTTGCAATTTCTATCCGTTGATTCTACTTATCTATTTGTCGATCAAGATGCTAACGGATGTCACCCTCTTCAGGATGGCTTCGCCAATGCGTCAGAATCCGGATCACAATGAAGGGAGTCAGGCGAACCCTCCGCCACCACCTCCGCCTCCGGAGGCATGGCAAGCTATCATGGCAGCCACCAACGCCAATGCTCAGATGATTCTACAACTCTTGCAAGAACGCACCCAAGGGCAAGGCAATCAAGGAAATCAAGGTCAAGGCAACAATCAGCCTCACTTCGCTACACTCAACCAGTTTCTCGCAAATCAGCCCAAGTCTTTCAGCTACTGTGCCGAGGCCACGGATGCCGATGATTGGCTCGTGGACATCAACAAGCATTTTGAATGTAGCAATGTCAGGCCTGAGGACTATGTCAAGTTCGCTTCTTTTCAGCTCAAGGACCAAGCTGCTGATTGGTTTCAGCAATACAAAGATTCCAGAGGAGGTCGTGTGATCACTTGGACTGAATTCTGTCAGGATTTCAAAGCGCACCACATTCCACAAAGTGTTGTTGAGAGCAAGCGTGAGGAGTTCTGCAATCTCAAGCAAGGCAACATGTCTGTGTATCAATTCAACATCCAGTTTCAGAAACTTGCTCGCTTCGCTAAACAAGACGTTCCTGATGAAAAGAGCATGATCTATCACTTCAGAGGTGGCCTTAGAGAGGATCTGCAGTTAGCTCTCGTTCTTGTTGAGCCTACTCAGTTTGATCAATTCTACAATATGGCACTGAAGCAAGAGGCTGCTTAGCTCAAGTGTGAGGCTTCTAAGAAAAGAGTTAGGGACGCAGTGCAGTCTTCTTCTTCCTCACTTGTGGCTGCTAAGGAACAAAAGTTCTGGTTACCTCCTCCTCCTCCGTTTCGTCAGCCTTACCAGCAGAAGAACAAAGGTGGCCATGGTTCTTCCAACTCTTCCAACTCGGGCTATCAGAACAAGTCCCAGAATCAAGCTCCAAAGTCCAATGCTCCTTATCATCGTCCACTCTCAGAGGTGACTTGCAACAAGTGTCAGCAGAAAGGTCACTATGCTAACAAATGCTTCAACCAAAGGCGTCTTCCGCCTCCTCCTCCTGTCAGATCTTCCAGCAATGCAGTGGTCAAGCATAATCCAAAGTCTGCAAAGGTGAACATGATTAATGCAGCTCAAGCGGAGGAATCTATGATGTGATAATGGGTAATCTCTTAGTTAATGATATTCCTGCAAAAGTCTTATTTGATACTGGTGCATCGCATTCTTTCTTGTCATACCCATTTGCATCGAAGCACAATGTTGACACAGAGATTTTATCCAAAGTTATGCAAGTTGTTTCTCTGGGAAAGCTTTTGACTTCTAGTTTGGTTGCTCCCGATGTTTCCATCAAGATGGGGAACTAGAAATTTCTGTCTTCTCCAGTTGTTCTTGGTGACTCGGATGTTGATCTAATTCTCGGGATGGACTGGCTTTCTAAGCACAAGGCTCAACTTGATTGTGCTGCCAGGGAAATTCAATTGACACACTCTTCTGAGGATGTGATTATTTATGCCGCTCGTGATGAAACCATTCGGTTATTTTCTCTCAATGAGAAGGGCGAATTGAATGCCATCTCTCAAATTCCAGTCGTTTGTGAGTATCAAGATGTCTTTCCAGAAGAGCTTCCGGGTATGCCTCCTCACCGGCCAGTTGAGTTCGTTATCGATCTAGAGCCTGGCACGGAACCCGTTTGCAAGCGTCCATACAAGCTTGGACCCAAGGAGCTGAAGGAATTGAAGAAACAGCTCGATGAACAAGAGCGTCTGGGTTTGATCAGACCGAGTTCATCTCCATGGGGTTGAGGTGTTCTTTTTGTAAAGAAGAAGGATGGCACGGACCGACTTTGTGTCGACTACCGTCCATTGAACAAGAAGACTATCAAGAACAAGTATCCACTTCCCAACATCAATGAGCTATTCGAGCAAATCAAAGGTGCTAAAGTATTGTCCAAGCTTGACCTTCGTATGGGTTATCATCAGATTCGCATTCGTGAAGAAGATATTCCCAAGACAGCATTCAGAACAAGCTTTGGTTCTTATGAATATACTGTCGTGTCTTTCGGCCTTGTCAATGCTCCTCCAACTTTCTCTCGGATGATGAATTTCATCTTCAACCCCTATACCAATGAATTCGTCCTGGTGTATCTCGATGATATATTGGTTTTCTCCAAGAATAAGAAGGACCATGCCAAACATTTGCGTTTGGTGCTCGACAAGCTCAGAGAGTATCAATTCTATGCGAAGTTCTCAAAATGTGAGTTTTGGCTCGATGAAGTTCTTTACCTTGGTCACATCATCTCTGCCAAGGGCATCGCTGTTAACCCCGAGAAGGTGTCCGCAATTGTGAATTGGGAACCTCCTCAGAATGTCAAGCAGCTCCGCAGTTTTCTTGGTCTTGCAAGCTATTGCCGAAGATTCGTTGAGAATTTCTCTAAGATTGCAAAGCCTCTTTCCAACCTCCTCCAGAAGCATGTGAAGTATGTCTGGTCTCCTGAGTGTGACGTTGCTTTCAACACTCTCAAAGAGAAACTAGTCACAGCTCCTGTCTTAACTCCTCCTGATGAATCCAAGCCATTTGAAGTTTTCTGTGATGCTTCTCTCCAAGGTCTCGGTGCTGTGTTAATGCAAGAGAAGAAAGTTGTGGCCTATACCTCTCGTCAGTTGAAGCCCAATGAGAAGAACTACCCCACTCACGATCTTGAGTTGGCGGCAGTTTTCCATGCATTAATAACGTGGAGACATCTCTTGTTGGGAAGACAAGTTGACATATTCACCGATCACAAGAGTCTCAAGTATATCTTCACTCAGCCCAACCTCAACCTCAGGCAGACTCGATGGGTCAAAATGATTCAAAAGTACAATCCGAGTATCGAATATACTCCAGGCAAGGCCAATGTCATTGCAGATGCTTTAAGCAGGAAGGCTTATTGCAACAGCTTAATTCTCAAGCCATTCCAACCGGATCTTTGTGAAGCTTTCCGCAAGCTGAATCTCCAAGTTGTTCCTCAAGGCTTCCTTGCCAACCTCATAGTCTCTCCTACTTTGGAAGATCAAATTCGTGAGGCACAACTTCTTGATGCCATGGTGAAGAAGGTGAAACGTGGTATCAACAAGGGCCTTTCCAAATACAAGTGCTATCGCATTGATGACAGAGGCACTTTATTCTTCGAGGACCGGATTGTGGTTCCTAAAGGTGATCTAAGGAAAGTCATTATGAACGAGGCGCACAATTCTCTTCTTTCCAATCATCCTGGAAGTACGAAGATGTATCATGACCTCAAGCAGTCGTATTGGTGGACTCGAATGAAGCGAGAAATTGCTCAATTCGTGAATGAATGTGATGTCTATCGAAGAGTGAAAGCAGAACACCAACAACCACCTGGTCTCCTCCAACCTTTTGCTATCCCAGAATGGAAGTTTGATCATATCGAAAGGGACTTCGTGACTGGATTTCCAAAGTCCAAGCGCGGAAATGATGCTATCTTCGTTGTCATCGACAGGCTTTCAAAACTGGCCCATTTCCTTCCAATCAAAGAATCCATCACAGCAGCTCAGTTGGCAGAGCTATACACCTCCAGAATTGTCTCCTTGCACGGCATTCCACAATTGATTTCTTCAGATCGTGGAAGCATTTTCACCTCTAAGTTCTGGGACTCCTTCCAGAAGGCCATGGGCACTAACATTCGCTTCAGCACAGCTTTCCATCCTCAAACTAGTGGCCAAGTCGAGCGAGTCAATCAAATCCTTGAAGATATTCTCAGGGCTTGTGTCATTTCCTTTGGCATGAAATGGGAAGATTGTCTTCCATATGCCGAATTCTCCTACAACAACAGCTTCCAGGCAAGTTCGGGCAAGGCCCCATTCGAGATTCTCTATGGCAGAAAGTGTCGTACTCCTCTCAATTGGTCAGAGACTGGTGACCGCCAACTTCTTGGCAATGACTTAATCACTGAAGCTGAAGAAATGTGTAAAGTCATCCGTGATAATCTCAAAGCAGCGCAATCGCGCCAGAAGAGTTACTATGATAGTAAGCACCGTGATTTGGCTTTAGAGATCGGAGACCATGTCTACCTCCGCGTCTCTCCAATGAAAGGCACTCGTCGCTTCGGTATCAAAGGGAAGCTTGCCCCTAGATACGTGGGTTCTTTCAAGATCATTGGCAAAAGAGGCGACCTCGCCTATCAACTTGAGCTTCCTTCCAACTTCGCGAACGTGCACGATGTGTTCCACGTGTCACAGCTTTGCAAGTGCTTCAAGACTTCTTGAAGAAACTGAGCGCAAGACTCGCAACAAGTCAATCAAATTCCTGAAAGTGAAGTGGTCGCACCATTCCGACCGAGAAGCCACGTGGGAACGCGAGGACCATCTCCGTTCCGAATATCCGGAGTTCTTTTAGTCCTAGATCTTGGGACGAGATCCTCTCGTAGTGGTGGAGTGTTGTAACACCCCGGATGTAACTTTCCATATTTGTAAGTCCAACTCTTGCCATTTCCGGCTATGTGTTATGATATTCCCTCCGTGGTCGGGTTTTGTCTTTCGTTTTGTATTTTTGTTCATGTCATGCATTTCTTATCATGTCATCATGTGCATTGCATTTACATACGTGTTCGTCTCATGCATCCGAGCATTTTCCCCGTTGTCCGTTTTGCAATCCGGCGCTCCCACCTCCTCCGGCGCACCCCTCTTGTTTTCTTTCGTGTGCGGGTGTCAAACATTCTCGGAATGGACCGAGGCTTGTCAAGTGGCCTTCGTATACTACTGGGAGACCACCGGTCAAGTTTCGTTTCATTTGGAGGTCGTTTGGTACTCCAACGGTTAACCGGGCATCCGCAAAGTCCTTTTGTTTGTTGCAGCAAAACCCCCTCAAGCCAGTCTAAAACCCCTCCAAGTCATCTCCATGCTGTAGGTCGTTCGATCACGATCGTGTGGGCGAAAACCGCACCTCATTTGTACTCTCCTAGCTCCCTCTACCTATAAATATGTGTCCCTCCCGAATTTTTCTCGCAGTCCCAAACCCTAACCATCTCCCCGCCGCGGCCGGACGAAATCCCCGCCGCCGCCGCGTCCAACGGGAGGCCG
>NC_057799.1:322303674-322354962 GCF_018294505.1 Triticum aestivum
GATCTCGCCGGCGCCGGCCCCGCCGTCCCCTCCCTCGCCGTCGTCGCCCTCGGTCGCCGGCCGCCGCGTCAGTTCCGACGAGCCCGAGCTTCAGTTCCTCCGATCTTGATCTGTTTGACCGAAGGTTGAATTTCCCGAGACCCCCGAAATATTCTTAAGTCATTTTATTTTCATAGCATGTGCCCTTGTTCATAGCATCGTAACTCTCTGCATATAGCTCCGTTTCGCGCGTGTAATATATCGAAATGTTTGCCTCATGATGCTCTTCATTTTGTTCAATTGCACCATGTTCATTTGAGTCCATATTGATGCCCAAATCTCTGGTGCAAGAGTGCTAGTTGCTGTTATCTGCTGGTTCTTAGCAGAACTTGAGGATTTGTTATTTTTGTATGTTTTAATCTGTGCATCTTATGGGCATGAGCTCTACATGTTTTTTGTTGTATGCCTTGTCATCTTTCTAGTGGTGTATGCCATGTATTTTTGTGATCTATGTGGTGACTAGAACAGGCATGCAAACTAGGCTCCGTAATGTTTCTGATTTCAGGGACTTAGTAATTTCTCCAAGTCTTCGTCTGCTGTTATTTTGTTGCCATGTAAACTTGATGCTACAGAGAGCTCCATGCATATTTTGGAGATGTTCAGTAAGGATGTTTTGTAGATGTTGTTGTAATTGCTCCATTTCTGCACTTGTTTGCATTTATGGAGTGCCATAGCATAACTCAATCTTGCTCTACGTTTGCTATAAAATATTTCGGGCAGATTGTTTACGTGTTATTCAATTTTGCCAAGCTTGTTGTAGTTGATCCATACATACTATGCTTTTGTTCTTGCCATGGATAGCTTCATAAACTTTCCATCTTTCTGTAGGTATGCTTGTTTTGTTATGCATTGCTTTGTGGTGAGTGCATCAGGCTCACGAAGATGCCTTCATGCTATTGTTTCTGCCATGCTCTGTTTTCTGCCAAGTCTGGAACCTGTTAACGAAACTTGCTATATTTGCATGGTTGCCATCATATCTTCTGTTCCTTTTTGTCTTATGGTCAGTAAGGGACTTTTATCATATGTATTTACTAGAACACTTCTAGGCCTTGGTTTTCCATGTTAAGTTCCTGTAGCATGTTGTTCTCGTGCTCTGAACATTGCTACCTGATGCTGTTTTCTGCCATGTCCAGTAATTTCACTAAGTCTGAACCTGTTATCTTTTACACTTTTGCCATGCTTGTTTTGCTTGCCATTTGCAAACCGTGCATCCGTTTCCGGTGATCTTTATATCGATTTCGACCGAAATCATCTCATCTTTCCAGTGGCATGCTTGGTTTGCCAAGTTACTGCCTTGTTCATCATTTTTCTTCCGGAGCACGCATACGCACCGCATATCATATCTTGCATATCATTCATGTTTTGCATCATGTTGCTTGTGCATTTCTCGTGATTGATTGTGGTTCCGTTGCTTGTATTCTTGTCTTGGGTAGAGCCGGGAGACGAGTTCGTGAACGAGGAACCTGTTGAGTACGCTTACGAGGATCAAGCTCTCGACAACTCTGAGAACCCTGCAGGCAAGATGACCACCCCTCGAAATCACTTCTATCTTTGCTTTGCTAGTTGTTCGCTCTATTGCCATGCCGCGCTACCTACCACTTGCTTTATCATGTCTCCCATATTGCCATGTCAGCCTCTAATCATCCTTTCCTAGCAAACCGTTGTTTGGCTAAGTTACCGCTTTTGCTCAGCCCTTCTTATAGCGTTGCTAGTTGCAGGTGAAGATGAAGTTGGTTCCATGTTGGAACATGGATATGTTGGGTTATCACAATATCTCTTATTATATTAATGCATCTATATATTTGGTAAAGGGTGGAAGGCTCGGCCTTATGCCTGGTGTTTTGTTCCACTCTTGCCGCCCTAGTTTCTGTCATACCGGTATTATGTTCCTTGAGTTTGCGTTCCTTATGCGGTTGGGTGATTTATGGGACCCCTTTGACAGTTCGCCTTGAATAAAACTCCTCCAGCAAGGCCCAACCTTGGTTTTACCATTTGCCACCTAAGCCTTTCCCCCGGGTTTTCGCGAGCCCGAGGGTCATCTTATTTTAACCCCCCCGGGCCAGTGCTCCTTCGAGTGTTGGTCCAAACTGAGTAGACTGCGGGGCCCCCTCCTGGAAACTCGAGGTCTGGTTTTACTCGTAGGATGTCTCATCCGGTGTGCCCTAAGAACGAGATATGTGCAGCTCCTATCGGGATTTGTCAGCGCATCGGGCGGCTTTGCTGGTCTTGCTTTACCATTGTCGAAATGTCTTGTAAACCGGGATTCCGAGACTGATCGGGTCTTTCCGGGAGAAGGTTTATCCTTCGTTGACCGTGAGAGCTTATGATGTGCTAAGTTGGGACACCTCTGCAGGGTATTATCTTTCGAAAGCCGTGCCCGCGGTTATGAGGCAGATGGGAATTTGTTAATGTCCAGTTGTAGAGAATTTGTCATTTGACCCAATTAAAATACATCAACAGTGTGTGTAGCCGTGATGGTCTCTTCTCGGCGGAGTCTGGGAAGTGAACACGGTTTGAGTTATGAATGACGTAAGTAGGAGTTCAGGATCACTTCTTGGTCATTACTAGTTGACGACTGTTCCGTTGCTTCTATTCTCGCTCTCTTTGGCGTATGTTAGCCACCATATATGCTTATTGCCTGCTGCAGCTCCACCTCATTACACCATCCTTTTCCTATTAAGCTTAAATAGTCTTGATCTCGCGGGTGTGAGATTGCTGAGTCCTTGTGACTCACAGATTCTACCAAAACAGTTGCAGGTGCCGACGTTGCTAGTGCAGATGATGGGATCGATCTCAAGTGGGAGTTCGACGAGGAACGTGGTCGTTACTATGTGTCTTTTCCTGGTGATCAGTAGTGGAGCCCAGTTGGGACGATCGGGGATCTAGCATTTGGGGTCATCTTATTTTCATTTGGATCTTGACCGTAGTCGGTCTATGTGTGTATTTTGGATGATGTATGAATTATATTTATGTATTGTGTGAAGTGGCGATTGTAAGCCAACTCTTTATCCCATTCTTGTTCATTACATGGGATTGTGTGAAGATGACCCTTCTTGCAACAAAACCACAATGCGGTTATGCCTCTAAGTCGTGCCTCGACACGTGGGAGATATAGCCGCATCGTGGGCGTTACACCAGATATCCAGCCCAGATATAAATTATTGTCAAGCTGAAAATGGCTAGCCCAGCTATACTTTTTTTTAGGAATACCCAGGCAAGGTCAAGTTGTTATTCTCCGCCCCGCTGGGCTGCAAATCTTTCGTAGGAGGGATGAATTAGGCTTAACAAGAAAATGGGCTTTAAGAAATAATAAATGGGATGTAATTATAAAAACTGGGCAGTAACTATAAAAAAATGCACCAAACACATGATTACTTTATAAAATATTATTTTTCGATATTGAAATTTTTAATTTCATTAATTGTTGCGAGCGCAATGTTTCGTTGGATTTTTACGTAATATAAATTTATATTGAAATTGTATTTAATCTGACTAGAAATTTCGGGATAAAAATATTTCGGATCCCATCAAAATGTGGGAAATTTTATTGAATTCTGATTTGAACGGTTGGTTGAAATGGGCTGTACTTTTAACAAACTGTAAATGGGCTGTAGTAAATTCCATTAGAATTCAAAAATGGGCTACACATTCTTACAAATCTCAAATGGGCTATAAGTTCTCTGCCACACACTTTTGGCCTTACTAAGTTGACGCGTCCCCTAAAAAAACAGAGTTGACGCGTATGCAAGGCTTTGTCAACTTATAGTCAACACACGGTTCTAGCAGCAGTGGCCATTGGATGTCCATCCAACGGATGCCGTGCTTCTTCTTCAATCTCGGATATTCTAGCTTCACCCGCCCAAAAAATGATTCCTCCCCCTGACATCTGGGGAGCACCATTTCGGAAGCTGACCTGTGGGCCTACTAAGTTGACGTACCAAGGGCTTTGTCAACTTAGTCAATATAAACGATTCTAGCTGCAGTGACCGTACGATGTCCATCCAACGGCCTTAGAGCTTCTTCAACCTCTGCCACCCAAAGCAGCGCCGGTCGTGCCGCCTGCTCCTGCCTCCCGTGGCCGGCTGTGCTGCCGCGGAGGCCTCACCGCCCACTACTACTCCCACCGCTGGCCAGGCCATCCCTCCACTCACCCACACCCCCTGTTATTCTGCGGCGATGGCAACGCAACCGAACCAGTGAACCCTCGTACTCCTCTCCGCGTGTGCATCCACTGCCGCGTCTTGCCGGGCTCCGCGTCGTCCCCTTCCTAGGCCTCGCCGTCGTCCACCGCCCTGGTGCTCTCGGCGTGGCGTGGTCAACGTGGTCAAGGAACGACTTCCATCGGACGTGGACTATACGTGGAGAGGCTGACAGCTGGGTCCATGGCAGCCTCAAGGAAGTGCCTCCTTATTACGCGGAAAATAATTATTCCTCCACCTGACAGCGGGGACCCACCGGACGGGCCACCAGTATTTTGTGAAAAAAATCGTTTCCCCCTGACTGTTGGGACTCACCGGACGGGCCACCGTATTTCACGAAAAAAACGTTCCCCCCGCTGTCAGCTCGGACCCACCGGAAGTGCCTCCTTATTACGCACAAAAAAAATGAATACTCCCCCAGCTAGCTGGGACCCACCTTGGTGGGAGGCTGACTTGTGGGCCTACTAAGTTGACGGGGACGAAGGGCTTTGTCAACTTAGTCAATATAAACGATTCTAGCTCCAGTGGCCGTACGATGTCCATCCAATGGCCGTAGTACTTCTTCAACCTCTGGTCTTCTTGCTCCAGCCGCCCAAAGCAGCGCCGGTCGTGCCGCATGCTCCTGCCTCCCGTGGCTGGCTGTGCTGCCGCAGAGGCCTCACTGCCCCATACTATTCCCACCACTAGCCAGGCCCTGCGGTGACAGCAGCCTCACACTGCAGCCGAACCAGTGAACCCTCGTACTCCTCTCCGCGCGGGCTTCCACTGCCGCGTCTTCCCCGGCTCTGCGTCGTCCCCTTCCTAGGCCTCGCCGTCGTCCACCGCCGTGGTGCTCTCCGCGCAGCGTGGTCAACGTGGTCAAGGAACGACTTCCATCGAAAGAGTACTGTACGTGGAGAGGCTGACAGCTGGGTCCACGGCCATAGCCCAGTTTTTTTGTGATTTGCCAAGTAAGTCGCTTTGTCAGGCCTGTTGGGCTGCAAATCTTTCAAGACGAGGAGAGCTTTCATTCAGCTGGCCAAGAAAATGGCCCATCAGTAATGAGAAATGGGATGTACATTTTTAAAACACATCAAACCGGCAATTAGTTTCAAATATCTTTTTTTCATTTCAAGATTTTAAATTACATTAATTTTTATGCGTGGAAAATTTGTTGGATTTTATATTGATATACATTTATTTTTAAAATCAGTTTGAATGTGAGTCGAAATTTCGGGATTAAAAACAGTTCGGACCGCACCGAAATATGCAAAATTTCGTATAATTTTTTAACCGTGGCCACAATATGGGCTGTAATGCCAACAAAAAGAATATGGGCTCCAAAAAAAACCTCAAGAATTAGCAAATGGGCTGTAAATTATTAGAAATAATAGCAGATGGGTTGTATGCTGTTTTCCACAGATTCGAGGCTTTCCTAAAAAAAAGGTTGACGCACAAGCACTGACTGTTGGATGTCCATCCAACGGCCGTCGTGCTTCTTCAATCTCTGCTCTTCCTGCTCCAGCCGCTCAAACAAGCGCCGGCGGGACTGCCTGCTCCCTCCTCCCCGCAGCCGGCGGTGCTGCCGCGCAAGCCTCACCGCCCCACCGTACTCCCATCGCCGGCCTAGCCATCCCTCTACTCACCCACACCTGCTATTATTCTCCGGCGACGGCAGACGAACCAGTAAACCCTCGTACAGTCGTACTCCCCTCCGTGTGGGAAACAACTGCCGAGTCTTCGCTGCCTCCGTGTCGTCCCCTTCCTAGGCCTCGCTGTCGTCCACTGCCGTGGTGCTCTTGGCGCGGCATGGTCAATGTGGTCAACAACCGACTTCCATCGGAAGAGTACTGTGCGTGGAGACGCTGACAGCTGGGTCCACGGCTGCAGCAACGAAGTGCCTCCTTATTACGCGCAAAATAATTATTCCTCCACCTGACAGCGGGGACCCACCGGATGGGCCACCGTATTTCGCGAAAAAAACGTTTCCCCCATGACTGCTAGGACCCACCAGCTACACCTTCGCACGCAAGGAAGTGCGTCCGGGCAAAAAAAAACAAAACGATTCGCCCCCCTGACTGCTGGGACCCACCAGCTACATCTTCGCACGCAAGGAAGTGCCTGACAGTCGGGACCCACCTGGTCGAAGCGTATGTAGCGTTGTCATTCTGGTCGCGAACGTGTACGTACATATATACTCGTGGATGTAGAGGCGCGCACGTGTCGTAGTAGAGGCGCGTACGTGTCGTAGTAGAGGCGCACGTAGCGTGTACACGTACGTACAGCGGCCAGGGTGCAAGAAAGAAAATACGGCCACGTATGTGTACATACGGGCGGGGTCTCGAACGCCTACTCGCGCATACGTACGGCCAGGGCTCGTGTACATGGTTGGGTCGGAACGGGGAAACAGCGTCGTCGTCGTGTTCGTGGGGAGGCAACGGAATGCGTCGTGTTCATGGGGAGGCAACGGAATGCGTCGTGTTCATGGGGAGGCAACGGAATGCGTCGTGTTCATCGGGAGGCAACAGAACACGTGGGAGCCAACCGGCTGGGTCGGAACGGAACGCGTGGTCGTGTTCATCGGGAGGGCTTGGACGGAACAGGCGATGGAAACGAGGCTTGGCGTACCGCACAACGGAGGAAACGGACCTCCTACTTTCGGAACGGGGTCTTGTTGATCGGGAGGGGTCTGGCGTACCGCAAAACGGAGGAAACAGACCTCCTACGGTCGAAACAGGGGTCCTGTTGATTGGGAAGGGTGTGGCGTACCGCAAAACGGACGAAATGGACCTCCTACGGTCGAAACGGGGGTCCTGTTGATCGGGAGGGGTGTGGCGTACCGCAAAATGGACGAAACGGACCTCCTACGGTCGAAACAGGGTCCTGTTCATCGGGAGGGGTGTGGCGTACCGCAAAACGGGACTCCACGGGATACTGTTCATCTCCACCGTCGACCTCCTCCAGCCTCCACGGGCTCCTGTTCATCCAGCCTCCACCGCGCGCTACTCCACCGGCTACTGTTCAACCACCCCTCCACGGGCACCCCTCCACCGTCTACTGTTCATCCAGCCCTCCACACCATGGGGTCCTATTCAACCACCCCTCCACGGGCACCCCTCCACCGTCTATTGTTCATCCAGCCCTCCACACCACGGGGTTCTGTTCAACCACCCCTCCACGGGCACCCCTCCACCGTCTACTTTTCATCCAGCCCTCCACCACACCACGGGGTCCTGTTCATCCAGAGGCAACGCCACCGCTCACTGTTCATCCAACCCCCCCCGGCAACGCTCACTGTTCATCCCAGAGGCAGCATCGATCGGCTTCAGTTAGCAGCAGTAGCAAAGGAATCGCTCGATCGGGTTCAGTTAACGACATTGATCGATCGCTCGGGTTCAGTAACGCGTAGCCTACAGTGCAATCGCTCGGTTTCAGTTAGATCCCAACGCCTCGCTCGGGTTCAGTTAGAGCCAACGCCTCGCACACACGCGCGTACGTGTACGAGAGAAACACGCATCGCTCGGCCCCCGACCTCCCACCGTAACCGGGAACTCCCCGAAATTTTCCTCGCCCTCGCTTCTACCACGGTTTTTTCCGTCATGGACGGCCCAAAGAATGTCATGCAGCTGCATCTCCGGCCCGCCCAGGACGAAAAGCCCATTTTCTGTAATGATTTTTTGTCATAGAAGTAGGAGCCCACCACATCTATGATGATACTGGGTTTTGTCACAATTATCGTCATAGAAGTGTCATATGTATGACAGAATTTTTTTTCGTTCGGCCCAAAATGTCACGGATGTGTCTTTTTTTTGTAGTGGAGGGTCATCTTTATTTTAACCCCCCCGGGCAAGTGCTCCTCTGAGTGTTGGTCCAAACTAGAGCATCGTGCGGGACCGTCCCTTGGCAACTTGGGTTACGTTGGTACCTGTACGCTTCGCTCATTCGGTGTGCCCTGAGAACGAGATATGTGCAGCTCCTATCGGGATTTGTTGGCACAGTCGGGTGGTCTTGCTGGTCTTGTTTTACCATTGTCGAAACGTCTTGTAACCGGGATTCCGAGCCTGATCGGGTCTTCCCGGGAGAAGGAATATCCTTCGTTGACCGTGAGAGCATGTGATGGGCTAAGTTGGGACACCCCTACAGGGTATAAACTTTCGAGAGTCGTGCCCGCGGTTGTGTGGCAGATGGGAATTTGTTAATGTCCGATTGTAGAGAACTTGACACTTGACTTAATTAAAATACATCAACCACGTGTGTAGCCGTGATGGTCTCTTTTAGGCGGAGTCCGGGAAGTGAACATGGTTTGGGTTATGTATGAACGTAAGTAGCTTCAGGATCACTTCTTGATCACTTCTAGCTTCTCGACCATTGCGTTGCTTCTCTTCTCGCTCTTATTTGCGTATGTTAGCCACCATACATGCTAGTGCTTGCTGCAGCTCCACCTCATTACCCCTTTCCTGCCCATAAGCTTAAGTAGTCCTGATCTCGCGGGAGTGAGATTGCTGAGTCCTCGTGACTCACAGATTCTACCAAAACAGTTGCAGGTGCAGACGTTACCAGTGCAGGCGACGCAACCGAGCTCAAGTGGGAGTTCGACGAGGAACTTGGTCGTTACTATGTTTCATTTCCTGATGATCAGTAGTGGAGCCTAGTTGGGACCATCGGGGATCTAGCATTTGGGGTTATCTTTGTTTCATTTGGATTTGACCGTAGTCGATCTATGTGTGTATCTTGAATGATGTATGAATTTATTTAAGAATAGTGTGAAGTGGCGATTGTAAGCCAACTCTCTTTATTCCATTCTTGTTCATTACATGGGATTGTGTGAAGATGACCCTTCTTGCGACAAAACCTACAATGCGGTTATGCCTCTAAGTCGTGCCTCGACACGTGAGAGATATAGCCGCATTGTGGGCGTTACAAGTTGGTATCAGAGCCATCCCCGACTTAGGAGCCCCCTGCTTGATCGAATCGCTAACGTTGTTGAGTCTAGAAAAAAATGTTTTGAGTCTTAGGATTATATATATCGGAGAGTAGGATTATTTTTACTCCTCAGTCCCTTCGTCGCTCTGGTGAGGTCTCCTGACGTAGATGTTTTGACTTCCCTCTCCTCAAATTTCACTAAAAAAACTTTTTTTAGGATCACGCGGGTATCTTGGGATCGTTCCGATATTCTTGTGACGAGAACATTGTTCTTGGTGCCTCCTGGCATTTAGGGGTTGTGGCAGTGTCCCAGGGAGTTGAGCTCCGAGGTGTTGTCGTCCCAATTTTATCGTTGCAGTTCTGGAATACCTGAGTTCCGCCGACATCGAAAATCTCTTTTATGCAGTTGTTGGTGAGATCACCTCGACGCCACCCAGTACTGGGGCGGGAGTTCGGGAGTATTGCCATAACTCGTATAACGGATGCTTTTCGAAGGTTGAGGTACACTATTTCCAGAGTTTTCCTGGTTATGTGTTGACGGATGGATACAGCTGGATCTAGGGATTGTTAGTTTGGGTGAGATATATTGCGTCCCCTGTATCCCCAACACTTGATTGCATAACCAGAAAGTTTCGGCAGTTTATAGGTGGGAATTCAAGTATCTCGTAGGATATCTTTTCGACAGATGCATGATATGGGATTGGGTATATCTCTATCATATGTATTTGTGCCGGCTTATTCTGCGAGCCAAATCCTTGTTTTGTTTTGTTGTGGTATTCGAGTTGCTTCGATGACAAGTGTTGATTCCATACCTTTCCTAAGCGGTGTTCTCATATTTCTATGTGAACACTAATCCTTCTTATTTATCGAGATTGTCATCCCAATTCTATTTCCAACCGGCGTGCTTCTCTCCGAGATGATCCCATCATTCTCCTCATCCGTAAGATCAATTATCAGTTTTTCTCAACGATATCCATTCCATCTGCCCAAGTTGCTTTTGTTTTTCCCGCCCTCCCACCCTATTTCTTCAAGGACTCAGATTGCTTAATCAAGTATCCTCTTATCGATGAGAAGTCTCTCCATTCTTTTCCGTCAATGTTCTTATCCGGTGATTCTCAGGATGATACTAACGAAGCTTCAAGTTTATCATTCTTCGCTTTTTTTTCTTCTCCGGTGGATTTAATTCAACCTTTGTCGATCATATCCTTTCCTCGTTTCAAATGTTTTCTCAAGCCGGTGCATCTCTTAATCATCCACCTCTTCCTATTCATATTATCTGGAGTGCTGAAGATATCCCAGAAGATTCAACTTTCTATTCGTAATCCTTTCAAGCTATTTTGAGGTCTTACCTTATTCAAGCCATTTAATTCAACTGGCACAATCTATCTTTTAAATCGTTCAACGGTGTTTCCCTTGAGTGGGCCTAACCCACAGGTCTTTCCCAGGATCTTACCTGACTCTTCTAGTTCCCCCAGAGTTACTCTCAAATTGTTCTCCAAGTTTGAGGTAAGAAGGAATTATCATCAGTCATATGTATTTCTCCAAGATCTTCCAAATTCTTTTCATCGTTGGCTCAACCTTTCTATTCGTCATCCCGGAGTATCTCAACAATTCATGGTGGTGTTTCTCGTCGTCATTCTCGGATTTTGAAGACCGAAGAAGAGTTTCTCTTAAATCTTGCTCCATTCTCTTCAAGATTCATGGTTCTAGCTTGATGCCATCCTCCCATAATTATTTTCGATTGTGAGAATTCTTTTCACCCATCCGGAGCATTTCAGGAGTCTTTTCAGTTTGATTCTCCGGAGCCCATCATCTCAGAATTATTCATTCAAGCTTTCAGCTCTTGTTCTCCAAATCATACCGGTGCATCATTCAAGTATTATCTAATCAGCTCGGGATCTCTGCGTTCACTTGTATCTAAATTCTCTCGAGTATCTTCGTTCATTTTCTATTTCTTCCCGGTGTTTCTTTATCTTTTCTTCGTTCATTTTCAATTCTTACGGTGGTTCGTTCAAGAGTTCTCTTCCTTCGTTATCATATAGATTCATTCGTTCTTTCCAATCCTACCGGTTGTTCGTTGAAGACCTTCCCAAGTCTGCGCCATATCTATCTTAATCCTTTCTACAAGAATAAGTAGTATGAGAAATCCATTGCTTGTCATCAATTTAATTGGTGAAGGATGAGCATAATGTAATTCTTATTCTTGTTTCATCAAGTAAATTCAATTCCTCATTCCGGAGGTTCATCAAAATTCTTGATTTCATTTGTTCATCTTTCTTTCTGGAGTTCCAACTTTTCTCGGTTATATCATTTCAAAGCTTCGTCTTATCACTGCAAGGCTTCACCTTGTGTTTTCAACTTCTCTTTCTTTCTATCATCCTTTTATTACCGGAGTTCTTCATGGAGTTTCTTCATGGTGGTTCATCAAGGATTTAATTCATTCTCGAAGTGTTCTCAAGATTCTTGTTGGAAGAGCTCAAATATTCTTCTTCCTGCATTCCAAAGTGCAATTCGTTCTACCTTATCATTTGAGGTGGTGTTATGTCATTCTTGACAATTTGAGTTCACGTTTCATGATTCACATGTTGTCAAGAATGAGATATTTTAAATCCACCATTCTCTTCGTTGGATTTATCTTGGGTCATGTTTCACCTAAAGCCTTCCCTAAGGAATGTTTCTAATTGTGGTGCTTATCAATGATCCAAGTTTTCCTCCCATCCTCTCGATGAAAGAAGTTTTCATCTCTTCGTTGAACTTAAAAACAATCAATTCTTTCGTTAGTGGCAAATTTCACCTCTAGTTTTGAGATGTTTTCGTAAGTCCACGAGGAGTATATCATTTCATTGTTGATTTTTCAACAACTCCGTTCTATCCTTTTTTTAAGGATGCTATATCAAATTCATTTGAGGTAGAAGATGTTTTTGTCTTCTCCGTTCTTTTCATTCCATTCGTTCTTTTGTTCCAGAGGCATTGTGTATGTTGCTCTCTTCTCTCATCATCTCAAGTTGTGAGGATCAAGTTCTTTTCATGCTTATCCATTTAACCGGAGTGTTGTGTCCTCTGCTCAAGCTTTTTTTATCATATCAAGTCTTGCATCTCTTTTCATCCGGAGTGCTGTCCGAACTTGTTCTCCCTCGTTCCTCTTTTCTAACGGAGTGTTTTCAACTTTGTTCATCTTCGTTGTTTTCTCTCTTTCAATTTGTTCAACCTCTCAAGGTTCGTAGTTTCACTCGTTTGTCAAAGAAGCAACTTTGTTTTACCTCTTCCTCTTCCGTTTCTCTCTGGTGCCATCCCTAGATCTCGGGACGAGATCTCTTGTAAGTGGAGGAGGGTTGTGACGCCCCGAGACCGACGCTTCAGAAGACTTCCATATTTTCATGATCAACCGTGTGTTTCTTTTGTGCTTGCTCTTTTATTTTTTGCATTGCATCATGTCATCATGCAATCATGTCATTAATCTTTGCATCTCAACTCAACTAATAAATTGCATAGATGGTTGATCTATTTAAATCGAGGGAAGGGTGACTTCTCTTTATAACATATCCTCCCAATATTAGGGAGCTATATTAAATATTTCTTTAATTTGGAAATCACCATAACACACTTGCAAATTATCCCAATGCCTTTGTTATCTTAATTCTTGGTCTCCAACCTTGCCATATATTCTTTCATCATATTCCGGAGCTCCACCAAAAATCCGAACATTTTTGGACCTTCCCAACCCTCACTTCCTATTCAATCATTTGAATTTAAATCAAATGAGTTTGAATTTAAATCTTTCAATCATGGCCTTTTCTATTTTCTCGGAACAAGCACATTTTGTGAGTCCGGGAAAATTATCCGCGTGTCCAACTTCTTCCCCTAACCTCCCTTTCTTTTCTTTCTTATCTTTGTTTTTTTATTTTCTTCAGAGTGAGAGAGAGAAGAGAGCCTGCAGCCTAGCCGGCCTCTAAGCCCAAAGCCCAGCCGGCGCCCCCACCAGCTCTAACCCTAGCCCGCACCCTGCACTCCTCCCTTGCGCCGCCACTCCCTCGTCTCGATCTCTCCCTCTCCCTCGCTCGTGCCGCCATCCGCAGAGAAAGAGAGAGGAGTGAGACCCCTCAAGCCAACCACCCCGCGGCCCCGCGAGCTCGTCTCCCCGCACGTCCATGGCATCGCCGGCCTCCATGGCCACGCCTTCGCCAAGTGCCAGCGCAGCCTTGCCGCATCCTGCCGTTCTCCGTCGTTGCCGGACCCGCGTCGTCCTCTGCTTCCTCTACAGCAACCAGGAGCCACCTCGCCCGCGCGTCTCCTCCACCAGCAGCCTGCAACGCCCGAGGGGAGCCGAGCTCCTCCCGGTCCCCATGGTGGGTGCTTCCCCTGCCCCGAGCTTCCCGGCAGCCGGCGTCCAAGTCCCACGCCCCCATGACCTCGCTGCATCTCGCGCCGCTGCTCATGGCCTGCAACCAACCTCCTCCTCCACTGTCAAGTCTGCCGTTCCCCGTCGTATCGTCGCTGGATTTCATGCCCAAGGCCGTTGCCACCTCACCTTCGGCCATGCCTTTGCCTTCCTGTACTGTTGTTCGCTTCACCCCAAGACCACCCTCGTGGAGTTTGACAAGTACCACTACGACCCGTGTGCGACTATGCGGATTCGCCAAGTACCCCACCGGCAAGACCGACACCTGAACAAGCACACCAGCTCTATGGTTTTCGGCAAGTCCCTCGACGACCGGTGCTTAGTACCACTACGTTTGCCATGTACGTCTACACCAAGACCGGACCGACAAGTACCCCGACAACGTGTGTACCTCTACCGTCGACCCCGTGGGCGTCAAGTTCCTCTATGAAACGTGTACCACTACGCCCAAGTTCCACTACAAGATGTGCCACTATCGTCATCGTGTACCACTACTTCCACTACCGTCGCGAGAACGACTACTTCCACTACCGTCGAACCCGATCCGCTCCGAAAAGGCAAGCTTCGAAGGCATAACCCCGAGACGACGTTCGTGGACCGAATGCATGTGTTGTATGAGATGCACCCTATGTTTGGACCGTGTCCGAATTGTTCCTGGCACGTTCGTCGTAAGCCATGCCACCGACATGTCGGACACCCGGTATCCGAGATCACTCCCGGTCACTCTTGCACGTTCCGCGCACCCACACTTGTTCCTTTGCACCAGCATCTCAATCGAGTTGCCGGAACTGGGATGTTGTCGTGGCACCATTTCCGTTTCACTGCCGTGGCACCCTTTTCCTTCCGCCATGGCGACAAATGCCTCGTATCATGCTCATGTCAACATTTCCATAAAATTGCTTAAAACTTGCATATGTCATCCGCATCATGATAATAACATTTAAAACGTTTAAAATTGTTGTTTGCTTTAAATTGCTAAATCACATATGGGGATTTTCCGGAATTGTTATTTGTTATTTCCGGACTCATTTAAACTTGCCTAAATAGGTAGTTTTATTATGCTTCACCTCTTGCCATGCTTAACCACAGTTAATTTTGTTGGGTACATAAACGGGAGAGAACTAAATAATTGATGTGGTGTTTTGTCAATATGCAACTCGTTGCATATTGAGCACCACTTAATTTGTAGTATTGTTTGTTGCATTTTGCCATGCCATGCCTCATTTAAACCGGACATGCATCATACATGATTGTGCATCATGCCATGTTTATGATTGTGTGTTTACCATGTTGTTTGCTTCTTTCTGGTTTGCTTCTCTCGTTAGCTTCGGTTTCGTTCCGGAGTTGTGAGAGTTCGTTCGACTACGTCTGTTTGTCTTCTTCATGGACTTGATCTTCTTCCTATCGGAATTTCAGGCAAGATGACCATACCCTCAAAATCACTTCTATCTTTGCTTGCTAGTTGTTCGCTCTATTGTTATGCCGCGCTACCTACCACTTGCTATATCATGCCTCCCATATTTCCATGTCAAGCCTCTAACCATCATTTCCTAGCAAACCGTTGTTTGGCTAAGTTACCGCTTTTGCTCAGCCCCTCTTATAGCGTTGCTAGTTGCAGGTGAAGATGAAGATTGTTCCATGTTGGAACATGGATATGTTGGGATATCACAATATCTCTTATTTTAATTAATGCATCTATATACTTGGTAAAGGGTGGAAGGCTCGGCCTTATGCCTAGTGTTTTGTTCCACTCTTGCCGCCCTAGTTTCCGTCATACCGGTGTTATGTTCCTTGATTTTGCGTTCCTTACGCGGTTGGGTGTTATGGGAACCCCTTGACAGTTCGCTTTGAATAAAACTCCTCCAGCAAGGCCCAACCTTGGTTTTAACATTTGACACCTAAGCCTTTTTCCTTTGGGAGTCGCGCTCCCGAGGGTCATATTTATTTTAAGCCCCTCGGGCCAGTGCTCCTCTGAGTGTTGGTCCAAACTAGAGCACCGTGTGGGACCATCCCTTGGCAACTTGGGTTACGTTGGTACATGTACGCTTCGCTCATCCGGTGTGCCCTGAGAACGAGATATGTGCAGCTCCTATCGGGATTTGTCGGCACAGTCGGGTGGTCTTGCTGGTCTTGTTTTACCATTGTCGAAACGTCTTGTAACTGGCATTCCGAACCTGATCGGGTTTTCCCGGGAGAAGGAATATCCTTCGTTGACCGTGAGGGCTTGTTATGGCCTAAGTTGGGACACCCCTACAGGGTATAAACTTTTGAGAGCCGTGCCCGCGGTTATGTGGCAGATGGGAATTTGTTAATGTCCGGTTGTAGAGAAATTGACACTTGACTTAATTAAAATACATCAACCGTGTGTGTAGCCGTGATGGTGTCTTTTCGGCGGAGTCCAGGAAGTGAACACATTTTGGGTTATGTATGAACGTAAGTAGCTTGAGGATCACTTCTTGATCACTTCTAGCTTCTCGACCGTTGCGTTGCTTCTCTTCTCGCTCTTATTTGCGTATGTCAGCCACCATACATGCTAGTGCTTGCTGCAGCTCCACCTGATTACCCCTTTCCTGCCCATAAGCTTAAATAGTCTTGATCTCGCGGGAGTGAGATTGCTGAGTCCTCGTGACTCACAGATTCTACCAAAACAGTTGCAGGTGCCGACGGTACCTGTTGAGGATATTACCCTTAGAGTCACCTGCCCGGCGGGGCCGGGTTACACATAAGGATCATCACCTGAAGCCCGGCGCCAAGCTTGAAGACGGTGGGCCAGAGATGGGCTTAGGACCCGGAGGTGGCTTAAGGCCCGTAGTTACAACCGTCATTAAGGTAGAGCTTGTAGTATAAGGCAAGAATAGTTGAGAGTCCGAGCCGGACACTCTTATGAGCCGGCCGGGACTCTCAGAAGCTGCGGGGCGTCAGCCTCTCTATATAAAGGGACGACCCGGCAGCGGTTTAGGGGGAAGAAAGATCTCGTCGAGAGCCAGGCATAGCAGTTAAGCTCCCTGGTCATCGAAACCCTAATCAATACCACCTCAACTGGACGTAGGCTTTTACCTTCACCGTAAGGGGCTGAACCAGTATAAACCCTCGTGTTCCTTGTCCCGTTTAACCCCTTCAAGCTTCCTAGTGGCGATGGCTCCACGACTAAGTCCTAGCTTGAGGACATCTGCCGTGACAATTCCACAACAGTTGGCGCCCACCGTGGGGCCAGCGCACGGTGGATTTGAGTTCTTGAAGGGCAGCTTCGAGGGGCTCAAGGGATACGCTGTGGGCCGGATGACCAAGAGTCGTCGTGGCAAGCTCTACATCGACGATGCAAACTAGGGCCCGACGCCGGCTCAATCGAGTACGGATACCGGGTCCCCTTCGGCGGAATTCATGTTTTCATTGGCAAGATTGGTGAGCCGGGCCCTGAGCCGGGTCTCTGCGCCGATCTCATCGAGACGGCTCAGCGTGCACGACCCGCCCGGGCCCTGCCTGCCTTGAGGCATGCTTTTGTGGGATGTGTCCCTGGAGGGCACTCTGATAGGTCTGGATCTGGTGATGAGACGGCCACCGGCTCTGATGGTGAGTCGTCCATAGAGGAGTCAAACTCGTTGTATCAACTTCAAGATGGTAGGCTCATGGGTTGTTCCGATGGTGACAGTATTCCGGACCCGTTTGAGCCGCCGAGCCGGGTCGGAATCTTCATGGCCGGTGCGCAGCCTGTTCAGAACCCTGCTGCTGGGGCAGGAAACCCGGTGCCCTCGCCGGCTCAGGTGCTGATGGATCTCACGGACAAGATGACGGCCTTGTTGACCGCCGCGGTTGACTCGGCTAATCAAGCTCAGCATGACGCGGAGGTGGCGCAGTTAAAGTTAGATCTAGTGAAAGCCAAGGAGGATCTGGCAGCAGAAGGGATCAGGATGGCCGCGGAGAGGGCGGCCCTCGACGCCCAAACTCAGTTGATTCAGGCACAGTCCCTCCGGCTCACGATGGATCAGAACGCGTCCAACGAGGTCATGAGAAGGAGGCATCAAAAGGCCCAATCTCGA
This sequence comes from Triticum aestivum, assembly GCF_018294505.1. NCBI lineage: Eukaryota > Viridiplantae > Streptophyta > Magnoliopsida > Poales > Poaceae > Triticum > Triticum aestivum. Next base: position 322,321,251 of record NC_057799.1, read on the forward strand.
CTCCCTTCGGTCTATGATCCTCGAAACCTCTTCAACACGCCAGGTGCAGGGTCTAGTAACCCGCCAGGGATCATAGTGCCCGGGTCTGGGACCCCTGTTCAGCCACAAGTGATGGGGCCTCCCCAGGCGAACCCTGCCCCGCCTCAGTATGTGCCGATACCACCGGGTCATTATGCTAACCCGCTGGAGAACATGGTCGCCGCAGCAGCACGGCTGGCGGCCCTCCCAATTGACGGCGACTCTCCGACGGCTATTGAACCCCGCCGGGTCAGGGAACTCCTTCAGACAGCGCTGGCACAGCAAGAGGCGTACTCGTACAGCCGGGACAGGATCCACTCGATCCCTCGTCCAGGCCGGAGCCCGAGTTATAGCAGACACATGGTCTCAGCGACCGGCTCAAGTAATGTCCGACGCCATGACCCGCCCCCTGGCTATGGCCCGGCTCATAACGGAGCCTTTCACGTAGCAGACCAAGACAGAGCGCGGCAAGAGGCGGAGCAGGTGCCTCAGTTGACGGCTTACCAGACCCCCCCGGCTTATCCGACGACTTCCGTCAACGTGGGTATCCCAACAAGGACTGGAGGTGTCCCTTGCTTAGTACCAGCTCTCCGCAATGAACATCTACCCAAAGACTTCAAAGGCCCTAGGAAGGTGCCTAATTACACGGCTGACTTACAACCCGGGGCCTGGATCGAAAGTTACGAGATGGCCATGGAACTGCTGGAGGTCAGTGAAGCAGCGATGGCCAAGTACTTCACCATGACGCTGGATGGGCCTGCCCGCACTTGGTTGAAAGCGCTACCGCCGAATTCCATCGGGTCTTGGGCTGAGCTAAAGGCCCAGTTCATACAAAAATTCAAAGACACCTGTAGACAGTCTATGTCAATAGTGGATTTGACTAACTGTAAACAGCAGGAGGGTGAGTCTACGACACATTGGGTTCGCCGGATCAAAGAGATCATACATTCATCGGATAAGATGGATGCTAGTTCTGCAATCTTAATGTTGGAGCAAAATTGTCGTTTTCTGCCCCTGAAAATGAAGCTCGGGCGGCTTAAGCGCGACTGCAATGATATGGGTACGCTGATGGCGGCTCTCGTCAAGTACGCCGATTCTGATAGTACCAAGGACCCCACTTCAGACGATGAAAGGACAGGGAAGGGAAAGAAGAACGGCAATGGCAAGGGTCCTCAGCATAACCCGGGGAACCAAGGAAGTGGCAAGCGTAAGGCCGACGGCAGCCTAGAGTTCGTGGCCAACGCCAGCTCACAGGGTAATAGCCAGAGACGCAAGGGGAGGCCCCCTCCCCGAGCCGGCGGGTCAGGCCCGACGCTGGAGCAGCTGTTGAATGAGCCCTTCCCAAGGCATGGCTCTAGAGAGAGGCCAGCTACTCATCTATGGAAGGATTGTGCAATCATGAAGGCTTTTAAGAATTCCAACGCCTTCAACGGCAACAATGGCCCGAGCGGTGGCTCAGGCGCCGGCGGCTTTCATGGCCCGGGCGGCGTCTCAAATTCTAATCCTCAGAACGGTCAAGGGGGCTTTAATCAGTAGTCTGGCCAGGGTCATCAACAGCGGCAGGGAGGTTATCAGACCAATCCAAAGCAGCTTAGCGGTGGACAGTATCATGTGTTTACCACCAGTCTGTGTAACCGAGATCAGAAGCTTCATAAGAGGGCTGTGAATGCTTTTGAGCCGGCGGTTCCACGTTACTTGCGGTGGTCTGAGCAGCCTATAGTGTGGAGTAGGGAGGATCATCCTCCCCGGGTGGATAATCCGGGTCACTTGGCCTTGGTGGTGGCTCCTCAGGTGGGAGGATATAAGTTCACTAAGGTGCTCATGGATGGAGGCAGCAGCATCAACATCCTCTATTATGAGACTTTCCGTCGTATGGGGTTGATTGATAAGAACCTCAGCCAGTCAAACACTATTTTCCATGGTGTGGTACCTGGTAAGTCGGCTTATCCAGTCGGCAAGATTGAGTTGGAAGTGGCCTTTGGAAACGAGCACAACTACAGGGTGGAAAAATTGACCTTTGAGGTGGTCAAGATAAGAAGCCCGTATCATGCCATATTCGGGCGGCCGGCTTACGCCAAGTTCATGGCACGGCCGTGTTACGTGTATTTACAGCTCAAGATGCCGGGTCTCAATGGGACCATTACGGTTCATGGCAGCCGGAAGGTGGCCTTGGAGTGTGAGGAAGGCGATGCAGCTTACGCAGAATCTGTTTGTGCAACAGAGGAGTTAAAATTCTACAAGGACAATGTTGACCCCACAGATATGACCTCTCTGAAAAAGCCGACTACGGAGCATGAGCCGGCAATGAAATTTAAGTCGGCTGATGAGACTAAACTTGTTGATTTCGTTCCAGGTGATTCATCTCAGCAGTTTAGCATCAGTGCCAATCTGGATCCAAAATAGGAAAGCGCGCTCATCGAGTTCATCCGTGAGAATAGGGACATTTTTGCATGGAAACTGTTGAGGATATAGACCTTAGAGTCACCCGCCAGGAGGGGCCGGGTTACTCTTAATGGTCATTGCCAGAAGCCCGACGCCAAGCTTGAAGACGGTGGGCCAAAGATGGGCTTAAGACCCAGATATGGCTTAAGGCCCGTAGTTACAATCATTATTATGGTAGAACTTGTAGTGTAAGGCAAGAATAGTTGAGAGTCCGAGCCGGACACTCTTATGAGCCGGCCGGGACTCTGAGAGCTGCTGGGCGTCGGCCTCCCTATATAAAGGGACGACCCGGCAGCGGTTTAGGGACAAGAAAGATCTCATCGAGAGCCAGGCATAGCAGTTAAGCCAGCTGGTCATCGAAACCCTAATCAATACCACCTCAAACTGGACGTAGGCTTTTACCTTCACCGTAAGGGGCCGAACCAGTATAAACCCTCGTGTTCCTTGTCCCACTTAACCCCTTCAAGCTTCCTAGCTGCGATGGCTCCACGACTAAGTCCTAGCTCGAGGACATCTGTCGTGACAATTCCACGACAGTTGGCGCCCACCGTGGGGCCAGCGCACGGTGGATTTGAGTTCTTGAAGGGCAGCTTCGAAGGGCTCAAGGGATACGCTGTGGGCCGGATGACCAAGAGTCGTCGCGGCAAGCTCTACATCGACGATGCAAACTGGGGCCCCGACGCCGGCTCAATTGAGTACGGGTACCGGGTCCCCTTCAGCGGAATTCATGTTTTCATTGGCAAGATTGGTGAACCGGGCCCTGAGCCGGATCTCTGTGCCGATCTCATCGAGACGGCTCGGCGCGCATGACCCGCCCGGGCCCGGCCTGCCTTAAGGCATGCTTTTGTGGGCTGTATCCATGGAGGGGTCTCTGATCAATCTGGATCCGGTGATGAGACGGCCGCCGGCTCTGATGGCGAGTCGACCGCAGATGAGTCAAACTCGTTGTATCAACTTCAAGATGGCAGGCTCATGGGTTGTTCCGATGGTGACAGTATTCCGGACCCGTTTGAGCCATCAAGCCGGGTTGGAATCTTCATGGCCGGTGCGCAGCCTGTTCAGAACCCTGCTGCTGGAGCAGGAAACCCGGTGCCCTCGCCGGCTCAGTTGCTAATGGATCTCACGGACAAGATGACGGCCCTGTTAACCGCCACGGTTGACCCGGCGGATCAAGCTCAGCATGATGCGGAGGTGGCGCAGTTAAAGTTGGATCTAGTGAAAGCTAAGGAGGATCTGGCAGCAGAAGGGATCAGGATGGCTGCGGAGAGGGCGGCTCTCGATGCCCAAACCCAGTTGATCCAAGCGCAGTCCTTCTGGCTCACGATGGATCAAAACGCGTCCAATGAGTTCCTGAGAAGGAGGCATCAAAAGGCCCAATCTCGACTCCCTCCGGTTTACGATCCACGAAACCTCTTCAACACGCCAGGTGCAGGGTCTAGTAACCCGCCAGGAGTCATAGTGCCCGGGTCTGGGGCCCCTATTCAGCCACAAGTGATGGGACCTCCCCAGGTGCCCCCTGCCCCGCCTCAGTACGTACCAATACCACCGGGTCATTATGCTAACCCACTGGAGAACATGGTCGCCGCAGCAGCACGGCTGGCGGCTCTCCCAATTGAGGGTGACTCTCCGACGGCTATTGAAACCCGCCGGGTCAGGGAACTCCTTCAGACAGCACTGGCGCAGCAAGAGGCATACTCCTACAGCCGGGACAGCATCCACTCGACCCCTCGTCCAGGCTGGAGCCCGAGTTACAGCAGACACATGGTCTCAGCGACCGGCTCGAGTAACGTCCGACGCCATGACCCACCCCCTAGCCATGGCCCGGCTCATAACGGAGCCTTTCACGCAGCAGACCAAGACAGAGCGTGGCAAGAGGCGGAGCAAGTGCCTCAATTGACGGCTTACCAGACTCCCCCGGCTTATCCGACGACTTCCGTCGACGTTGGTAACCCTACCAGCACTTGGGGTGTCCCTTGTTTAGTGCCAGCTATCCGCAATGAACATCTACCCGAGGACTTCAAAGGTCCTAGGAAGGTGCCTAATTACACGGCTGACTTACAACCCGCAGCCTGGATCGAGAGTTACGAGATGGCCATGGAACTGCTGGAGGTCAGTGAGGCGGCAATGGCCAAGTACTTCACCATGATGTTAGATGGGACTGCCCGCACTTGGTTTAAAGGGCTACCACCGAATTCCATCGGGTCTTGGGCTGAGCTGAAAGCCCGGTTCATCCAAAACTTCAAGGATACCTGTAAGCAGTCTATGTCAATTGTGGATTTGACTAACTGTAAGCAGCAGGAGGGTGAATCCACGACACATTGGGTTCGCCGGGTCAAGGAGATCATACATTCATCAGATAAGATGGACGGCGGCTCTGCAGTCTTAATGTTGGAGAGAATTGTCGTTTCGTGCCCCTGAAGATGAAACTCGGGCGGCTTAAGCGCGACTGCAATGATATGGGTACACTGATGGCGGCTCTTGTCAAGTACGCAGATTCTGATGGTACCAATGACCCCGCTTCAGATGATGAAAGGACAGGGAAGGGAAAGAAGAATGGCAATGGCAAGGGTCCTCAGCATAACCCGGGAAACCAAGGAGGAGGCAAGCGCAAGGCTGATGGCAGCCTAGAGTTTGTAGCCAACGCCAGCTCACAAGGTAATAACCAGCGACGCAAGGGGAGGCTCCCTCCCCGAGCCGGCGGGTCAGGCCCGACGCTGGAGCAGCTGTTGAATAAGCCTTGTCCAAGGCATGGCTCTAGAGAGAAGCCAGCTACCCATCTATGGAAGGATTGTGCAATCATGAAGGCCTTTAAGAATTACAATGGCCCGGGCGGCGGCTTAGGCGCCGGCGGCTTTCATGGCCCGGGCAGCGGCTCAAATTCTAATCCGCAGAACGGACAAGGGGGCTTTAATCAGCAGTCTGGCCAGGGTCATCAACAGCAGCATGGGGGTTATCAGACCAATCCAAAGCAGCTTAGTGGTGGACAGTATCATGTGTTTACCACCAGTCTGTGTAAGCGAGATCAGAAGCTTCATAAGAGGGCTGTGTATGCTGTTGAGCCGACGGTTCCACGCTACTTGCGGTGGTCTGAGCAGCCTATAGTGTGGAGTAGGGAGGATCACCCTCCCCGGGTGGATAACCCGGGTCACTTGGCCTTAGTGGTGGCTCCTCAGGTGGGAGGATATAAGTTCACTAAGGTGCTCATGGATGGCGGCAGCAGCATCAACATCCTCTATTATGAGACGTTCCGTCGTATGGGATTGGTTGATAAGAACCTCAGCCAGTCAAACACTATTTTCCACGGTGTGGTACCTGGTAAGTCGGCTTATCCAGACGGCTAGATCGAGTTGGAAGTGGCGTTTGGAGATGAGCACAACTACAGGGTGGAAAAATTGACCTTTGAGGTGGTCAAGATAAGAAGTCCATACCATGCCATATTTGGGCGGCCGGCTTACGCCAAGTTCATGGCACGACCGTGTTACGTGTATTTACAGCTCAAGATGCCGGGTCACAATGGGACCATTACGGTTCATGGAAGCCGGAAGGTGGCCCTGGAGTGTGAGGAAGGCGATGCAGCTTATGCAGAATCTGTTTGTGCAACAGAGGAGTTAAAGTTTTACAAAGACAACGTTGACCGAACAGATATGACCTCTCTGAAAAAGCCAACTACAGAGCATGAGCCGGCAATGAAATTTAAGTCGGCCAATGAGACTAAACTTGTTGATTTCGTTCCAGGAGATTCATCCCAGCAGTTTAGCATCAGTGCCAATCTGGATCCAAAATAGGAAAGCGCGCTCATCGAGTTCATCCGTGAGAATAGGGACATTTTTGCATGGAAGTCGTCTGACATGCCAGGTGTACCTAGAGAACTCGCTGAGCACACTCTCAATGTTGATCCGAAATTTAAGCCGGTCAAGCAGTTCCTTCGGCGGTTTAATGAAGAGAGGCGGAAAGCTATTGGCGAAGAGGTGGCCCGGCTCTTGGCGGCCGGGTTTATTGTTGAAGTCTTTCACCCAGAATGGTTAGCCAACCCGGTGCTCGTGCTCAAGAAGAACGACACTTGGCGAATGTGTGTGGACTACACGGACTTAAACAAGGCCTGTCCGGCTGATCCTTATGCCCTTCCCCGTATTGATCAAATTATTGATGCTACGGCAGGTTGTGCGCGCTTAAGTTTCTTGGATGCTTATTCCGGATATCATCAGATTAAAATGGCAGTTAAGGACCAGGAGAAGACAACATTCATCACTCCCTTTGGAGCCTTCTGCTATGTGTCTATGCCCTTTGGACTCAAGTGTGCACAGGCGAGTTATCAGCGTTGTGTGCAGAACTGTCTTCATAACCAGATTGGGCGCAATGTTCATGCTTATGTGGACGATATTGTGGTTAAGTCCATAAAGGAGGAAACCCTGATAGATGATTTAAGGGAAACCTTTGATAATCTCCGGGTTTACAAGATGATGCTTAACCCGGCCAAGTGTGTTTTTAGTGTTCCTGCGGGAAAACTCTTGGGTTTCTTGGTTTCTGATAGAGGCATTGAAGCTAACCCGGAGAAGATCAAGGCCATCACCTCCCTGGCTAAGCCGGCATGTATAAATGACGTTCAGCGCTTGGCGGGTCGCATCGCTGCTTTGAGCCGGTTTATAAGCCGTTTGGGTGAGAAGGCCATGCCATTATACCAGTTGATGAAGAAAACTGATAACTTTGTCTGGAATGATGCAGCCAATACTGCTTTTGAGGATTTGAAGAAGCAGCTGGCCGAGCCCCCAGTCCTTGCTGATCCAATTGACAAGGAGCCTCTATTGCTGTATATGGCTGCTAACACACGAGCCGTCAGTGTGGCTGTGGTGGTGGAGCGCAAGGAAGAGGGTAAGGAGCATCCGGTTCAGCGGCCGGTTTATTATGTCAGCGAAGTGCTCATTGAATCCAAACAGCGGTATCCACATTGGCAGAAGCTTGTTTATGGTGTGTTCATGGCGAGCCGGAAGCTTAAGCATTATTTCCAGGGTCATCCCATCACTGTGGTCAGTTCTGCCCCTCTTGGTGATATCATTCAAAACAGAGAGGCCACAGGGAGAGTAGCTAAGTAGGCTATAGAGCTTGGACCTCATGGTCTGAAATACGTGCCACGCACTGCTGTTAAATCTCAGGCCTTGGTGGATTTCATCAACGATTGGACAGAGTCACAAGTGCCCGAGCAAAAGCCGGATAACACATACTGGACTATTCACTTCGATGGGTCCAGGCAATTGGAGGGCTCGGGGGCTGGAGTCGTATTGGCTTCCCCTAAGGGTGATAAGTTCCATTATGTGCTACAATTGATGTTTCCTTGTACCAACAACGCAGCTGAGTACGAGGCCTTGCTCCATGGTCTTCGGATGTCTAAGGAGATGAGCTTGAGCCGGGTAAGGTGTTTCGGCGACTCAGACTTGGTGGCTCAACAAGTATCAGGCAAGTGGGACTCTAAGGACCCTCTCATGGCGGCTTATCGCCGTGAAGTTGATGCCATTGCTGGGCACTTTCAGGGTTACCAAGTAGAGCACATCGATCACAGGAAAAACGAGGCGGCTGATGCTTTAAGTCGGCTGGGCTCTCAGCGAAAACCGGTGCCGCCTAATACTTTCCTGGACGTCCTGTATAACCCTTCTGTTAAATTGCCTACAGAGGAAGACTTGGTTGTCCCTGACCCGGAGGCACGAGTGGTGGCAGCTCTCCACATCATACCAGACTGGACAGTACCTTATTTGGCTTACATGACCCGGGGAGAGTTGCCTGAGGATGAAACTTTGGCCAGACAAATAACCCGGTGGGCTAAGTCAATGATTGTTATCAATGGCGAGTTGCGTCACCGCAGTGTTACAGGAGCGTTTCAGCGTTGTGTCTCCCCTGAGGAAGGTCAAGAGATCTTGCGTGAGATTCATGAAGGGGATTGTGGCCATCACGCCGGCTCAAAGTCTCTTCTGGCCAAGGCTTTTCGCCATCGTTTTTATTGGCTGGCGGCTCATGCTGATGCGGAGGACTTGGTCAGTAAATGTGATGGTTGCCAAAGGTTCTCATGACGGGCTCATGTGCCGGCTCAGGAGCTGAGGATGATCCCAATTACTTGGCCCTTTGCGGTCTGGGGGCTTGATATGGTTGGGCCTTTTAAAAGGTCCAAGGATAAGAAGACCCACCTCTTGGTGGCAGTTGACAAATTCACAAAGTGGGTGGGAGCTGAACCAGATAGCAGGTGTGATGCAGCCACGGCGGTTCAATTCATGAAAAAGGTGATTTTTCGCTTTGGCTTTCCGCACAGCATTATAACTGACAATGGCACCAATCTATCCAAAGGCGCCATGGAAGAGTTTCGTCAACGAGAGCATATCCGACTTGATGTTTCTTCAGTGGCTCATCCTCAATCCAATGGTCAAGCTGAGAGAGCTAATCAGGAGATTCTAAAGGGCATCAAGCCCCGGCTTTTAGTCCCTCTGCAACGGACGCCGGGTTGTTGGGTGGAGGAGTTGCCCTCCGTGTTATGGAGCATCAACACTACTCCTAACAGGTCTACAGGCTTCACGCCTTTCTTCATGGTTTATGGGGCAGAAGCAGTCCTCCCCAGTGACATCCGTCATGACTCACCTCGAGTGGCGGCTTATGTTGAGGCGGACAATGAACAGGCGCGCCAAGTTGCTCTTGACTTGTTGGACGAACAGCGTGATGTGGCAGCAGCTCGCTCAGTGATTTACCAACAAGACCTGCGCCGTTATCATAGTCGCCGGGTTAAAACCTGGGTCTTCCAGGAAGGCGATCTAGTTCTCCGGCTCATCCAAGATCAAACTGATGCGCACAAGTTATCTCCACCTTGGGAAGGGCCCTTTGTGGTCAGCAAGAACTTCCACAACGGGTCATATTACCTCATTGACATTCGGGAGCACAAAGATTCACGTAAGTCGGAGGAAGAGACCCGTCGGCCGTGGAACATAGCTCAGCTTCGGCCTTACTACACTTGAGCCACCGGCTCTCATCATGTACATATTTCTCTAAGCCATGTATATGTTATAAAGCAGGACCTTTGTCCTCTTTTCTCCTCCAAATGTCCACGTGTTGTTTTCATTGCTAGATTAACATGATAACTTGAAGGAGGATCCGGCTTATGATCGTATTCGAATCTAGCCGTAGGTAATAAGGTCACTTGGGGGCTTCCTGTTCAAACATGGGTCGTATTCGAACCAAAGAGAACATAGCTGTCGATACCCATTTTATTGGCAAAGTGCCGAGCTCTTTGGGGACTTTTCTTTGATCATATTTGAATCATAGTTTAACCTCTTTGGGAACCGACGTGGATCGTATTCGAATCAGCGTCGTTAAACAATTCTTAAAATCACTTAGGGGCTTCCTGTTCAAACATGGGTCATATTCGAACCAAAGAGAACATAGCTGTCGATACCCTTTTGATTGGCATCGCCACACCCACTGGGGGCTATATGATCGTATTCGAATCCTAGCTTAACCCCTTTGGGACGGGTCTTTGGTCGTATTCGAACTGGAAGCCCCTAAGTTTTTCTGATTTATAGCGAATTTCTTCTGATTATTTCAACCTGTGTACGGCCGGGTTTCACTTTGCCGGTTTAACTTTGCTTTACAGGGTTAATCGAATACAACCGGCGTCATTAAGACTGGTAAACCGGAATTGAGGTACCAATCTTATTGCCCGGGTTATCTAAGCCGGAAGTGTGCTTGCAGGCTGGTAAGTGTGTTGTTACGGTTATATCAAGGACATAACTGAGGACCAGTCTTTTTTGATTCATATTCCGGGTTATATGTTTAAAACTATGCTTCTCAGTGCGGTAAGCCGCCTAGAGACTTGTGATTTGTCCTTCTATGCAGGATAGTTAAGGGCAATTATTTTGAGCTTAAGGAAAATGAATAATCGATTATGACCCGGAGAAATATAGAGGAGACAACTTCAATGGACTTCAGCATTCAACGCGTGCACGATTGCATGGCAAATTTAAAGTATTGATCCTACTCTATTACAAGACTCATCGAGTCCAAAAGGGTGGAGCATTGTTTTATAAGCCGCCTGCAGAATTAAGATGCTTGCTGGGTTGACGTCTCCGGCTCATCCATCTCTTCTCCTCCGGCTGTTCCCAAGACCTGGAAAGTTGATGACTTCCAGTCGATGCCGCTCAGAGCTTCGAATTGAGCTTCCTCGTCAATTAACCCGGCCGGGTCAATCTCCGGGGCGAAGGTGTGCTGACGAGTTGGCGGGATTAAGCTGAGGGCTTCATAGCGCGGGGTCGGGATCCTCTGATTTTCCGCATTGTAACCCGGCTGGTACTTGGTCAGATCTGTGTCATTTCCAATGAGGGTGGCCACCGGGCGCACGATCTTCACGCAGGCGGCAAAGTCCCTTTGGTCGAAGGTTGTGCCGTCTTCCTTCAAACTTGGATAACCGAGGGCGATGTCCGCCGGGTCTAACTCTGGAAGGAAAGCCTTGGCCCGGCTCAGCGCGGCGATCGCTTCGGCTCTTGCAGAGGCCCGTCGCAGCTCTTGGATACGTTGAGGCAGAACGGCGAGCCGGCGAAGCACTTCCGCCAGGTGAGTCGGCACCTCGTTGGATAGGGCCACCACAGCCAAGGCACGCAGTGACCCGGTGTAGAGTTGCTCCACCAGGGTGTACACGGCCTTCAGCTTGGTTACTACACTCTGATTAAGGTTGGCGCTTTTGGGACCTGTTTAACAAAGTAAGATAAGCCGCCGACAAGGATGAGTTATGAGACATAAAGATTCTAAGCTTGATTAAAGCCGGTGAAATGACTTACCGAAGATTGCGGAAACCATCTGGGACACTTGGCGCTTTAAGCCGGAGAGTTCGGCGGTCTTCTCTGAGAGAGCCTTCTCCGCCTGTTCAGCCCGGTTCACCAGAGTAGCCTTTTCTTCGGCCCAGGCTCTCCGTTCAGCATCAAAGTCTGTCTTCAGCTTTTCTTGCGCAGCAATGCTGGACACAAATTTGGCGTTTGCTTTCCGAGTCTCCGTCTCTTGCGTCTTCAGATGGGTCTTGAGATCAGCGATTTCAGCTTCAAACTTCTTGCCAGCAGCCTGCATAATTTCCAGGTTATAGCATGAACAATTATTATGCAAATTTAAAAGTCCCAAGCGTTTTCCAAGCAAAGACACTTGGCACTTGGGGGCTAATGCGTATTGAACGTTTCTATCTACAAATTGCCGGTTGAATTGAGTAAGCCGGAACTTAAGTCTACAGCATATTCTATCATAAGTCGTAGACTTGGGGGCTAGAGCATGGTAAGAATAACAAGATAGCTATACAGTAAAACAAGAAGAAAGAAGAGTGGTACCTCTGACTTTTGCTGAATCTGGTTCACCATGCCGATCTCTGTGTCCCGGCTCTTGTGGACTTGGCTGACGTAGCTGGAGACGAGCTCTCCGATGCTCAGGTTGGCATAATCAGTGAGGTCCAGATTAACCCGGCGGGGCTGCAGCAACTCCCCCTTGGCAGAACACTTGGCCAGCGCAGTAGGTCTCCCCGGCTCAACAAATTCCGTCCGGGTGATTACCACATCCGGGTCATCTGCTGGTTGGGCCGAGCTGGAGGCATCTGGGTTAGCAGAAGCTTCTGCTATGGGCTTGTTGGTTGGAGCAGCGGCCTCAGGAGCAGAGGCAGCTGGCGGTTCTAGAGCGGCTACCTCCGGCTCAGGCATGTCCGGCTCATCGGCCGGCTTGTTCTACTTCGCCCTTTTGCTGAGTTTTGCTTGGGCACTGAAAAGACAGAAAGGTTAAGCACAAAAGTGTAAGTAAAGACAAAGTACAACATAAGATGATCATTATTACCCGGGCACAGTCTTGAAAGCCGGCAGGTTCGAATGCATAGATTCGCCCTAAGAGGGGGAAGTCTCCTGATAATTTGAGTCAGAAGAATTAAGCGGCTGACGTATAACACCCGCCAAAGGATGAAAAGGGTACAAGTTGGAGATAACCTCAGTTCGGCGCTTCCTCGATGCGTCAGGTAACCCGGAGGAGAGGTCGGTGTCCTTGTTGGTCCGGGTGTGACGCCGGCTTTCATGAACCTGTCGCTTCAAAATAAATTGAGGATCTTGATAAGCTAAAGGATGTGAAAAGCTTACTTTCCGGGTTACCCTTCGGACTTTCAGCCTTGGCAAGGGCTCCGAGTCGGAGGAAAGTGACATTACCTCTTCAACCACCGGGTTACTTGCGCCGGTGTCATCCTGTTGATGCATAGTATTGATAAGGTGGACAGAAATAAATAACAGATATAACCAGAGTCTACAGGTTCCGGGGTTACCTCTGACTCGGAGCTGTCGCTTAATTGCATCAGCTCTGAAGCAGTAGGCCTACTTCCCTTCTTACGGGGAGCGGCTTTCTTGGCGGCTTTCTTCGCCTTTCTGGCCTTCTTGGCCGCCTCATGGTCATATTTGACCTTCCAGAACTTGTCATCAGCCTGAAAAATACAAGGATGATTTCTTAAAAATTCAGATGACGGTTATCTATAGAAGATAAAATGTTCAGATCAGCGGCTTACCGCTGGGGCTGGGTTGGTCTTGCAGAAGGGGGCTAACCCGGTCCTCCCGCAGTCTGCCAGGCTCTTGTTCAGAAGAGCCTTGGTCATATCCTCAGCAACATCTTCAGGGAGATCATTGCGGCTGTGTCTCTGGGGGTCATCCTTTCGGCCCGTGTATTCGCACATTAAGCCGGGGCGGCGGCTCAATGGGATCACCCGCCATGAGATCCAGACCCGGACCAGATCGATTCCGTTGAGACCATTGCCCAGGAGAGCCTTGATCTTGTTGATGGTGGGGAGCAAAGGTTGGCGCTCTGCCTGAGTTAACTTGTCAGACAGAGGGTGAGTCAGTTCCAGACGTGAAGGGCGAAAGCCGGGCAGCGGGCTCTCGTCAGCTGTCGACGTGTCTTGGCAATAGAACCATGTCAGGTTCCAGTCCTTTGGGTGACTCGGCGGCTCGGCGTAAGGGAAAAGACCGTCTCTCCGTCTCTGAATGGAGATGCCGCCTAGCTCCAAACTTGGCCCGTTGGCGCACTCGTTCTGGCGGTTCAAGTAGAAGAGCTCTCTGAAGAGCAGCAGGCTGGGCTCTTCTCCAAGGTAAACCTCGTAGAACACTTGGAAATTGCATATGTTGGACACCGAGTTGGGTCCTATATCTTGTGGCCGCAAGTCAAAGAAATTCAGTACATCCCTGAAGATCTTTGAGCCGGGCGGTGTGAAGCCCCGGCTCATATGATCTGCAAAAATCACTACCTCCCTGTCCTTTGGCTGTGGTCTCTCTTCTGACGGGTCAGGGGCACGGTAGGACATGACGTCCTTCTTAGGCAGATAGCCTGACTTGACAAAATCTGCTAACGTCTCGTTGGTGACATTGGACCTCATCCAATTGCAAGTGATGGAGGCTTTAGGAGCTTTGGGAGGCATGGTGAAAGTCGGCAGCCTATGATAAAAGGAAACGTCCGGTTTAACTATAAGCCGGAGGAAATTTACAGTTCAATGTTAAAGTGGCGGCTTATGAAGGGGACTAATGACATATATCTAAGTGCATCGAGCTATTTAAGCCGCCTGAAGTATTGAGAGTAATTCAATTGTCTACGGCCTTATCACAGATGAGCCGGAAAATTCTATGGCGCATGGTCTCCTTTGAGTCGGAAGATTCTACGGCGCGTGGTTTCTTTAAAACCGGAAATGTAAGCCGCCATGACTCAATGAGTGCAGTTTTTACGAAGTGTGGTGAAAACAGGTTTCACACATTGCAGTAAATAATTTGGATCAAAACAGTCGGCTAAAAGGAAAATTTCTAGACCTAAAAACAGACGCTGGAGAAGTTCTTGGGCTCGAACAAGGCTCTTATGCAGCAAAAAGAGGGCTACTTGCATGTGAAATGGGTGCTAAACAGCTACCGCAATGGTTCTATACAAGTCTAAGATCAAAAACGGGTGGTAAAAATCAAATCTACCGAAGGCCCGCGATGAACTACGAAGAACAGAGGAAGAACTACGGAGCCCTAGTGCGCATCTGCCCTATGGAGTAGCGAGGACTCACCGGTGCTGAAGAGATGCGGAGGTCGCCGCCGTTTGTCTGGACCGAGTCAGGGTGATGCAGCGGCCGAGGTTGACGAAGACCGGGGGCGCGGCGGCGGCGGCGGAGTTCGAGCTCTTGGGTGACAGAGGAAGAAGACGAAGAAGAGGAGTGGCTCAAGGCCCGTCGGGCCGGACTATTTATAAGGGCGAGCTCATAAGTGGGCGCGAGGAACGAGGAGACCGCGGCGTGGTTATCTCCCCACGAAACACCTCGATTTTCGGGATGGCAGTAAAGATAAGATTCGTTGCGGATCTGGCGGAGTAAAAAATGGACTTAATGGAAGATGACGTCACGACGGATTACCCGGAGTCCAGAGGATGACGTCACGCCGGGTTATGGCTCTCACACAATGGTAAGCCGGAGGTTTTCTGTCGAAAGAATTGAAGATTGACATGAGCCGGCTCAAATCAATCTGGGGCCTAATGTTGAGGATATAGACCTTAGAGTCACCCGCCAGGAGGGGCCGGGTTACTCTTAATGGCCATTGCGAGAAGCCCGGCGCCAAGCTTTAAGACGGTGGGCCAAAGATGGGCTTAAGACCCGGATATGGCTTAAGGCCCGTAGTTACAATCATTATTATGGTAGAACTTGTAGTGTAAGGCAAGAATAGTTGAGAGTCCGAGCCGGACACTCTTATGAGCCGGCCGGGACTCTAAGAGCTGCTGGGCGTCGGCCTCCCTATATAAAGGGACGACCCGGCAGCGGTTTAGGGACAAGAAAGATCTCATCGAGAGCCAGGCATAGCAGTTAAGCTCCCTGGTCATCGAAACCCTAATCAATACCACCTCAAACTGGACGTAGGCTTTTACCTTCACCGTAAGGGGCCGAACCAGTATAAACCCTCGTGTTCCTTGTCCCACTTAACCCTTCAAGCTTCCTAGCTGCGATGGCTCCACGACTAAGTCCTAGCTCGAGGACATCTGCCGTGACAATTCCACGATAGAAACCTTCTGACATGCCAGGTGTACCTAGAGAACTCGCTGAGCACACTCTCAATGTTGATCCAAAATTTAAGCCGGTCAAGCAATTCCTTCGGCGGTTCAATGAAGAGAGGCGGAAAGCTATTGGTGAAGAGGTGGCCCGGCTCTTGGCGGCCAGGTTTATTGTTGAAGTCTTTCACCCAGAGTGGTTAGCTAACCCGGTGCTCGTACTCAAGAAGAACGACACCTTGAGGATGTGTGTGGATTACACGGACTTGAACAAGGCGTGTCCGGCTGATCCTTTCGCCCTTCCCCTCATTGCTCAAATCATTGATGCTACGGCGGGTTGTGAGCGCCTAAGTTTCTTGGATGCTTATTCTGTATATCATCAGATTAAAATGGCTGTTAAGGACCAGGAGAAGACGGCGTTCATCACTCCCTTTGGAGCCTTCTACTATGTGTCTATGCCCTTTGGACTCAAGAGTGCACAGGCGACTTACCAGCGTTGCGTGCAGAACTGTCTTCATAACCAGATTGGGCGCAACGTTCATGCTTATGTGGATGATATTGTGGTTAAATCTAGGAAGGAGGAAACCTTGATAGATGATCTGAGGGAAACCTTTGATAATCTCCGGGTCTAGAAGATGATGCTTAACCCGGCCAAGTGTGTTTTTGGTGTTCCTGCAGGCAAGCTCTTGGGTTTCTTGGTTTCTAACAGAGGCATTGAAGCTAACCCGGAGAAGATCAAGGCCATCACCTCCATGGCTAAGCCGGCGTGTATAAACGACGTCCAGCGCCTGGCGGGTCGTATCGCTGCTTTAAGACGTTTTATAAGCCGTTTGGGGGAGAAGGCCATGCCATTATATCTGTTGATGAAGAAAACTGATGACTTTGTCTGGAACGATGCAGCTAATACTGCTTTTGAGGATTAGAAGAGACACCTGGCGGAGCTCCCAGCCCTTGCTGCTCCGGTTGACAAGGAGCCTTTATTGATGTATGTGGCTGCTAAGACACGAGCCGTCAGTGTGGCTGTGGTGGTGGAACGCAAGGAAGAGGGTAAGGAGCATCCGGTTCAGCGGCCGGTTTATTATGTCAGCGAAGTGCTCATTGAGTCCAAGCAGCGATATCCGCATTGGCAGAAGCTTGTTTATGGTGTGTTCATGGCAAGCCGGAAGCTTAAGCATTATTTCCAGGGTCACCCCATCACTGTGGTCAGTTCTGCCCCCCTCGGAGATATCATTCAGAACAGAGAGGCCACAGGGAGAGTGGCTAAGTGGGCTATCGAGCTCGGACCTCATGGTCTGAAATACGTACCATGCACTGCTGTTAAATCTCACGCCTTGGTGGATTTCATCAATGATTGGACAGAGCTACAAGTACCCGAACAAAAGCCGGATAATTGGACTATTCACTTCGATGGGTCCAGGCAATTGGAGGGCTCGGGGGCTGGAGTCGTATTGGCTTCCCCTAAAGGTGACAAGTTCCATTATGTGCTACAGTTGATGTTTCCTTGCACCAACAATGTAGCTGAGTATGAGGCCTTGCTCCACGGTCTTCGGATGGCTAAGGAGATGAGCTTGAGCCGGGTAAGGTGCTTCGGCGACTCAGACTTGGTGGCTCAACAAGTATCAGGAAAGTGGGACTCCATGGTCCCTCTCATGGCGGCTTATCGCCGTGAAGTTAATGCCATTGTTGGGCACTTTCAGGGTTACCAAGTAGAGCACATCGATCGCTGGAAGAACCAGGCGGCTGATGCTTTAAGCCGGCTGGGCTCTCAGCGAAAACCTGTGCAGCCTAATATTTTCCTGGACGTCCTGCATAACCCTTCTGTTAAGTTGCCTACAGAGGAAGACTTGGCTGTCCCTGACCCGGAGGCACGACTGGTGGCGGCTCTCCACATTATCCCGGGCTGGACAGTGCCCTATCTGGCTTACATGACCCAGGGAGATTTGCCTGAGGATGAAACTTTGGCCAGAAAAATAACCCGGCGGTCTAAGTCAATGATTGTTATCAATGGTGAGTTGCATCGCCGCAGTGTTACGGGAGCGTTCCAGCGTTGTGTCTCCCCTGAGGAAGGTCAAGAGATCTTGCATGAGATTCATGAAGGGGATTGTGGCCATCACGCCGGCTCAAAGTCTCTTGTGGCCAAGGCTTTTGTCATGGTTTTTATTGGCTGACGGCTCATGCTGATGCGGAGGACTTGGTCAGTAAATGTGATGGTTGCCAAAGGTTCTCACGACGGGCTCATGTGCCGGCTCAGGAGCTGAGGATGATCCCAATTACTTGGCCCTTTGCGGTCTGGGGGCTTGATATGGTTGGGCCTTTTAAAAGGTCCAAGGATAAGAAGACCCACCTCTTGGTGGCAGTTGACAAATTCACAAAGTGGGTGGGAGCTGAACCAGTTAGCAGGTGTGATGCAGCCACGGCGGTTCAATTCATGAAAAAGGTGATTTTTTTGCTTTGGCTTTCCACACAGCATTATAACTGACAATGGTACCTGTTGAGGATATAAACCTTAGAGTCACCCGCCAGAAGGGGCCGGGTTACTCATAAGGGTCATCACTTGAAGCCTCGCGCTAAGCCTAAAGACGGTGGGCCAAAGATGGGCTTAAGACCCGGAGATGGCTTAAGGCCCGTAGTGATAAACCGCCGTATGGCGAGACTTGTAGTGTAAGGCAAGAATAGTTGAGAGTCCGAGCCGGACACTTTTATGAGCCGGCCGGGACTCTGAGAGCCGCTGGGCGTCAACCTCTTTATATAAAGGGACGACCCGGCAGCGGTTTAAAGGAAGAAAAAGATCTCATCGAGAGCCAGGCATAGCAGGTAAGCTCCCTGGTCATCGAAACCCTAATCAATACCACCTCAACTGGACGTAGGTTTTTACCTTCATTGTAAGGGGCCGAACCAGTATAAACCCTGGTGTTCCTTGTCCCGTTAACCCCTTCAAGCTTCCTAGCGGCGATGGCTCCACGACTAAGTCCTAGCTTGAGGACATCTGCCGTGACAATTCCACGACAGTTGGCGCCCACCGTGGGGCTAGCGCACGGTGGATTTGAGTTCTTGAAGGGCAGCTTCGAAGGGCTCAAGGGATACGCTATGGGCCGGATGACCAAGAGTCGTCGCGGCAAGCTCTACATCGACGATGCAAGCTGGGGCCCCGACGCCGGCTCAATTGAGTACGGATACCGGGTCCCCTTCGGCGGAATTCAGGTTTTCATTGGCAAGATTGGTGAGCCGGGCCCTGAGCCGGGTCTCTGCGCCGATCTCATCGAGACGGCTCAGCGTGCACGACCCGCCCAGGCCCTGCCTGCCCTGAAGCATGTTTTTGTGGGATGTGTCCATGGAGGGCACTCTGATAGATCTGGATCTGGTGATGAGACGGCCGCCGGCTCTGACAGCGAATTTTCCACAGATGAGTCAAACTCGTTGTATCAACTTCAAGATGGTAGGCTCATGGGTTGTTCCGATGGTGACAGTATTCCGGACCCGTTTGAGCCGCCGAGCCGGGTCGGAATCTTCATGGCCGGTGCACAGCCTGTTCAGAACCCTGCTGCTGGGGCAGGAAACCCGGTGCCCTCGCCGGCTCAGGTGCTGATGGATCTCACGGACAAGATGACGGCCCTATTGACCGCCGCGGTTGACCCGGCGGATCAACCTCAGCATGACGCAGAGGTGGCGCAGTTAAAGTTAGATCTCGTGAAAGCCAAAGAGGATCTGGCAGCGGAAGGGATCAGGATGGCTGCGGAGAGGGCGGCTCTCGACGCCCAAACTCAGTTGATTCAGGCGCAGTCCTTCCGGTTCACGATGGATCAGAACGCGTCCAATGAGGTCATGAGAAGGAGGCATCAAAAATCCCAATCTCGACTCCCTCCGGTTTACGATCCTCGAAACCTCTTCAACACGCCAGGTGCAGGGTCTAGTAACCCGCCAGCGATCATAGTGCCCAGGTCTGGGACCCCTGTTCAGCCACAAGTGATGGGGCCTCCCCGGGTGAACCCTGCCCCGCCTCAGTATGTGCCAATACCACCGGGTCATTATGCTAACCCGCTGGAGAACATGGTCGCCGCAGTAGCACGGCTGGCGGCCCTCCCAATTGACGGCGACTGTCCGACGGCTATTGAAACCCGCCGGGTCAGGGGACTCCTTCAGACAGCACTGGCGCAGCAAGAGGCATACTCTTACAGCCGGGACAGGATTCATTCAACCCCTCGTCCAGGGCGGAGCCTGAGTTATAGCAGACACATGGTCTCAGCGACCGGCTCAAGTAATGTCCGACGCCATGACCCACCCCCTGGCCATGGCCCGGCTCATAACGGAGCCTTTCACACAGCAGACCAAGACAGAGCGCGGCAAGAGGCGGAGCAGGTGCCCCAGTTGACGGCTTACCAGACTCCCCCGGCTTATCCGACGACTTCCGTCGACGTTGGTATCCCTACCAGGACTGGAGGTGTCCCTTGTTTAGTGCCAGCTCTCCGCAATGAGCGTCTACCCAAGGATTTCAAAGGCCCTACGAAGGTACCTAATTACACGGCTGACTTACAACCCGCAGCCTGGATCGAGAGTTACGAGATGGCCATGGAACTGCTGGAAGTCAGTGAAGCGGCAATGGCCAAGTACTTCACCATGATGTTAGACGGGACTGCCCGCACTTGGTTGAAAGGGCTACCACCGAATTCCATCGGGTCTTGGGCCGAGCTGAAAGCCCGGTTCATCCAAAATTTCAAGGATACCTGTAGGCAGTCTATGTCAATTGTGGATTTGACTAACTGTAAGCAGCAGGAGGGTGAGTCTACGACACATTGGGTTCGCCGGGTTAAGGAGATAATACATTCATCTGATAAGATGGATGCTGGCTCTGCAGTCTTAATGTTGGAACAGAATTGTCATTTCGTGCCCCTGAAGATGAAACTCGGGCGGCTTAAGCGCGACTGCAGTGATATGGGTACACTGATGGCGGCTCTCGTCAAGTACGCCGATTCTGATAGTACCAAGGACCCCGCTTCAGATGATGAAAGGACAGTGAAGGGAAAGAAGAACGACAATGGCATGGGTCCTCAGCATAACCCGGGGAACCAAGGAGGTGGCAAGCGCAAAGCCGACGGCAGCCTAGAGTTCGTAGCCAACGCCAGCTCACAGGGTACTAACCAGCGACGCAAGGGAAGGCCCCCTCCCCGAACCGGCGGATCAGGACCGACGCTGGAACAACTGTTGAATGAGCCTTGTCCAAGGCATGGCTCTAGGGAGAAGCCATCTACTCATCTATGGAAGGATTGTTCAATCATGAAGGCCTTTAAGAATTCCAACAATGGCCCGGGCGGTGGCTCAGGCGCCGGCGGCTTTCATGTCCCGGGCGGCGGCTCAAATTCTAATCCTCAGAACGGTCAAGGGGGCTTTAATCAGCACTCTGGCCAGGGTCATCAACAGCAGCAGGGGGGTTATCAGACCAATCCAAAGCAGCTTAGCGGTGGACAGTATCATGTGTTTACCACCAGTCTGTGTAAGCGAGATCAGAACCTTCATAAGAGGGCTGTGAATGCTGTTGAGCCAACGGTTCCACGCTACTTGCGGTAGTCTGAGCAGCCTAGAGTGTGGAGTAGGGAGGATCACCCTCCCCGGGTGGATAATCCGGGTCACTTGGCCTTGGTGGTTGTTCCTCAGGTGGGAGTATATAAGTTCACTAAGGTGCTCATGGATGGAGGCAGCAGCATCAACATCCTCTATTATGAGACGTTCCGTCGTATGGGGTTGATTGATAAGAACCTCAGCCAGTCAAACACTATATTCCATGGTGTGGTACCTGGTATGTCGGCTTATCCAGTCGGCAAGATCGAGTTGGAAGTGGCCTTTGGAGATGAGCACAACTACAGGGTGAAAAATAGACCTTTGAGGTGGTCAAGATAAGAAGTCCGTACCATGCCATATTTGGGCGGCCGGCTTACGCCAAGTTCATGGCACGGCCGTGGTACGTGTATTTACAGCTTAAGATGCCGGGTCATAATGGGACCATTACGGTTCACGGCAGCCGGAAGGTGGCCCTGGAGTGTGAGGAAGGCGATGCAGCTTATGCAGAATCTGTTTGCGCAAGACAAGAGTTGAAGTTTTACAAAGATAACGTTGACCCAACAGATATGACCTCTCTGAAAAAGCCGACTACGGAGCATGAGCCGGCAATGAAATTTAAGTCGGCTGATGAGACTAAACTTGTTGATTTCATTCCAGGAGATTCATCTCAGCAGTTTAGCATCAGTGCCAATCCGGATCCAAAATAGGAAGGCGCGCTCATCGAGTTCATCCGTGAGAATAGGGACATTTTTGCATGGAAGCCGTCTGACATGCCAGGTGTACCTAGAGAACTCGCTAAGCACACTCTCAATGTTGATCCGAAATTTAAGCCGGTCAGGCAGTTCCTTCGGCGGTTTAATGAAGAGAGGCGGAAAGCTATTGGTGAAGAGGTGGCCCGGCTCTTGGCGGCCGGGTTTATCGTTGAAGTCTTCCACCCAGAATGGTTAGCTAACCCAGTGCTCGTACTCAAGAAGAATGGCACCTGGCGGATGTGTGTGGACTACACGGACTTGAACAAGGCGTGTCCCACTGATCCTTTCGCCCTTCCCCGTATTGATCAAATCATTGATGCTACGGCGGGTTGTGAGCGCCTAAGTTTCTTGGATGCCTATTCTGGATATCATCAGATTAAAATGGCAGTTAAGGACCAGGAGAAGACGGCGTTCATCACTCCTTTGGAGCCTTCTGCTATGTGTCCATGCCCTTTGGACTCAAGAGTGCACAGGCGACTTATCAGCGTTGCGTGCAGAACTGTCTTCATAACCAGATTGGGCGCAATGTTCATGCTTATGTGGATGATATTGTGGTTAAATCCAGGAAGGAGGAAACCTTGATAGATGATCTGAGGGAAACCTTTGATAATCTCCGGGTCTACAAGATGATGCTTAACCCGGCCAAATGTGTTTTTGGTCTTCCTGCAGGCAAGCTCTTGGGTTTCTTGGTTTCTAACAGAGGCATTGAAGCTAACCCGGAGAAGATCAAGGCCATCACATCCCTGGCTAAGCCGGCGTGTATAAACGACGTCCAGCGCCTGGCGGGTCGTATCGCTGCTTTAAGCCGTTTTATAAGCCGTTTGGGGGAGAAGGCCATGCCATTATATCAGTTGATGAAGAAAACTGATGACTTTGTCTGGAATGATGTAGCTAATACTGCTTTTGAGGATTTGAAGAGACAGCTGGCCGAGCCCCCAGTCCTTGCTGCTCCGATTGACAAGGAGACTTTATTGCTATATGTGGCTGCTAACACCCGAGCCGTCAGTGTGGCTGTGGTGGTGGAGCGCAAGGAAGAGGGTAAGGAGCATCCGGTTCAGAGGCCGGTTTATTATGTCAGCAAAGTACACATTGAGTCCAAGCAGCGGTATCCGCATTGGCAGAAGCTTGTTTATGGTATGTTCATGGCAAGCCGGAAGCTTAAGCACTATTTCTAGGGTCACCCCATCACTGTGGTCAGTTCTGCCCCCCTTGGGGATATCATTCAGAACAGAGAGGCCACTGGGAGAGTGGCTAAGTGGGCTATAGAGCTCGGACCTCATGGTATGAAATACGTACCGTGCACTGCTGTTAAATCTCAGGCCTTAGTGGATTTCATCAATGATTGGACAGAGCTACAAGTACCCGAACAAAAGCCGGATAACACATGTTGGACTATTCACTTCGATGGGTCCAGACAGTTGGAGGGCTCGGAGGCTGGAGTCGTATTGGCTTCCCCTAAGGGTGACAAGTTCCATTATGTGCTACAATTGATGTTTCCTTGTACCAACACTGCAGCTGAGTACGAGGCCTTGCTCCACGGTCTTCGGATGGCTAAGGAGATGAGCTTGAGCCGGGTAAGGTGCTTCGGTGACTCAGATTTGGTTGCTCAACAAGTATCAGGAAAGTGGGACTCTAAGGACCCTCTCATGGTGGCTTATCGTCGCGAAGTTGATGCCATTGCTGGGCACTTTCAGGGTTACCAAGTAGAGCACATCGATCGCAGGAAGAACGAGGCGGCTGATGCTTTAAGCCGGCTGGGCTCTCAGCGAAAACCGGTACCGCCTAATATTTTCCTGGACGTCCTGCATAACCCTTCTATTAAGTTGCCTACAGAGGAAGACTTGGCTGTCCCTGACCCGGAGGCACGACTGGTGGCGGCTCTCCACATCATACCGGACTGGACAATGCCATATCTGGCTTACATGACCCGGGGAGATTTGCCTGAGGATGAAACTTTGGCCAGACAAATAACCCGGCGGTCTAACTCAATGATTGTTATCAATGGTGGGTTGCATCGCCGCAGTGTTACGGGAGCGTTCCAGCGTTGTGTCTCCCCTGAGGAAGGTCAAGAGATCTTGCATGAGATTCATGAAGGGGATTGTGGCCATCACGCCGGCTCAAAGTCTCTGGAGGGCAGCTTCGAAGGGCTCAAGGGATACGCTGTGGCCCGGATGACCAAGAGTCATCGCGGCAAGCTCTACATCGACGATGCAAACTGGGGCCCCGACGCCGGCTCAATTGAGTACGGGTACCGGGTCCCCTTCGGCGGTATTCATGTTTTCATTGGCAAGATTGGTGAAACGGGCCCTAAGCCGGATCTCTGCGCCGATCTCATCGAGACGGCTCGGCGCGCATGACCCGCCCGGGCCTGGCCTGCCTTAAGGCATCCTTTTGTGGGCTGTATCCATGGATGGCTCTCTGATCGATCTGGATCCGGTGATGAGACGGCCGCCGGCTCTGATGGCGAGTCGACCACAGATGAGTCAAACTCGTTGTATCAACTTCAATATGGCAGGCTCATGGGTTGTTCCGATGGTGACAGTATTCCAGACCAGTTTGAGCCACCAAGCCGGGTTGGAATCTTCATGGCCGGTGCGCAGCCTGTTCAGAACCCTGCTGCTAGAGTAGGAAACCCGGTGCCCTCGCCGGCTCAGGTGCTAATGGATCTCACGGACAAGATGGCGGCCCTGTTAACCGCCACGGTTGACCCGACGGATCAAGCTCAGCATGATGCGGAGGTGGCGCAGTTAAAGTTGGATCTAGTGAAAGCTAAGGAGGATCTGGCAGCAGAAGGGATCAGGATGGCTGCGAAGAGGGCGGCTCTCGATGCCCAAACCCAGTTGATCCAAACGCAGTCCTTCCGGCTCACGATGGATCAAAACGCGTCCAATGAGGTCCTGAGAAGGAGGCATCAAAAGGCCCAATCTCGACTCCCTCCGGTTTACGATCCACGAAACCTCTTCAACACGCCAGGTGCAGGGTCTAGTAACCCGCCAGGAGTCATAGTGCCCGGGTCTGTGGCCCCTATTCAGCCACAAGTGATGGGACCTCCCCAGGTGCCCCCTGCCCCGCCTCAGTACGTACCAATACCACCGGGTCATTATGCTAACCCGCTGGAGAACATGGTCGCCGCAGCAGCACGGCTGGCAGCTCTCCCAATTGACGGTGACTCTCCGACGGCTATTGAAACCCGCCGGGTCAGGGAACTCCTTCATACAGCACTGGCGCAGCAAGAGGCGTACTCCTACAGCCGGGACAGGATCCACTCGACCCCTCGTCCAGGCTGGAGCCCGAGTTACAGCAGACACATGGTCTCAGCGATCGGCTCAAGTAACGTCTGATGCAATGACCCGCCCCCTGGCCATGGCCCGGCTCATATCGGAGCCTTTCACGCAGCAGACCAAGACAGAGCGCGGCAAGAGGCGGAGCAGGTGCCTCAATTGACGGCTTACCAGACTCCCCCGGCTTATCCGACGACTTCCGTCGACGTGGGTATCCCTACCAGCACTGGGGGTGTCCCTTGTTTAGTGCCAGCTATCCGCAATGAATGTCTGCCTGAGGACTTCAAAGGTCCTAGGAAGGTGCCTAATTACACGGCTGACTTACAACTCGCAGCCTGGACCGAGAGTTACGAGATGGCCATGGAACTGATGGAGGTCAGTGAGGCGGCAATGGCCAAGTACTTCACCATGATGTTAGATGGGACTGCCCGCACTTGGTTTAAAGGGCTACCACCGAATTCCATCGGGTCTTGGGCTGAGCTGAAAGCCCGGTTCATCCAAAACTTCAAGGATACCTGTAAGTAGTCTATGTCAATTGTGGATTTGACTAACTATAAGCAGCAGGAGGGTGAATCCACGACACATTGGGTTCGCCGAGTCAAGGAGATCATACATTCATCAGATAAGATGGACGACGGCTCTGCAGTCTTAATGTTGGAGCAGAATTGTCGTTTCGTGCCCCTGAAGATGAAACTCGGGCGGCTTAAGCGCGTGATATGGGTACACTGATGGCGGCTCTTGTCAAGTACGCCGATTCTGATGGTACCAAGGACCCCGCTTCAGATGATGAAAGGACATGGAACGGAAAGAAGAACGGCAATGGCAAGGGTCCTCAGCATAACCCGGGAAACCAAGGAGGAGGCAAGCGCAAGGCCGATGGCAGCCTAGAGTTTGTAGCGAACGCCAGCTCACAAGGTAATAACCAGCGACGCAAGGGGAGGCCCCCTCCCTGAGCCGGCGGGTCAGGCCCAACGCTGGAGCAGCTGTTGAATAAGCCTTGTCCAAGGCATGGCTCTAGAGAGAAGCCAGCTACCCATCTATGGAAGGATTGTGCAATCATGAAGGCCTTTCAGAATTACAATGGCCCGGGCGGCGGCTCAGGCGCCGGCGGCTTTCATGGCCCGGGCAGCGGCTCAAATTCTAATCCGCAGAACGGTCAAGGGGGCTTTAATCAGCAGTCTGGCCAGGGTTATCTACAGCAGCATGGGGGTTATCAGACCAATCCAAAGCAGCTTAGTGGTGGACATTATCATGTGTTTACCACCAGTCTGTGTAAGCGAGATCAGAAGCTTCATAAGAGGGCTGTGAATGCTGTTGAGCCGACGGTTCCACGCTACTTGCGGTGGTCTGAGCAGCCTATAGTGTGGAGTAGGGAGGATCACCCTCCCCGGGTGGATAACCCGGGTCACTTGGCCTTAGTGGTGGCTCCTCAGGTGGGAGGATATAAGTTCACTAAGGTGCTCATGGATGGAGGCAGCAGCATCAACATCCTCTATTATGAGACGTTCCGTCGTATGGGCTTGGTTGATAAGAACCTCAGCCAGTCAAACACTATTTTCCACGGTGTGGTACCTGGTAAGTTGGCTTATCTAGTCGGCAAGATCGAGTTGGAAGTGGCCTTTGGAGATGAGCACAACTACAGGGTGGAAAAATTGACCTTTGAGGTGGTCAAGATATGAAGTCCATACCATGCCATATTTGGGCGGCCGGCTTACGCCAAGTTCATGGCACAACCGTGTTACGTGTATTTACAGCTCAAGATGCCGGGTCACAATGGGACCATTACGGTTTATGGAAGCCGGAAGGAGGCCCTGGAGTGTGAGGAAGGCGATGCAGCTTATGCAAAATCTGTTTGTGCAACAGAGGATTTAAAGTTTTACAAAGACAACGTTGACCCAACAGATATGACCTCTCTGAAAAAGCCAACTACGGAGCATGAGCCGGCAATGAAATTTAAGTCGGCCGATGAGACTAAACTTGTTGATTTCGTTCCAGGAGATTCATCCCAGCAGTTTAGCATCAGTGCCAATCTGGATCCAAAATAGGAAAGCGCGCTCATCGAGTTCATCCGTGAGAATAGGGACATTTTTGCATGGAAGCCGTCTGACATGCCATGTGTACCTAGAGAACTCGCTGAGCACACTCTCAATGTTGATCCGAAATTTAAGCCGGTCAGGCAGTTCCTTCGGCGGTTTAATGAAGAGAGGCAGAAAGCTATTGGCGAAGAGGTGGCCCGGCTCTTGGCGGCCGGGTTTATTGTTGAAGTCTTTCACCCAGAATGGTGTGTGGACTACACGGACTTAAACAAGGCGTGTCCGGCTGATCCTTTTGCCCTTCCCCGTATTGATCAAATTATTGATGCTACGGCAGGTTGTGCGCGCTTAAGTTTCTTGGATGCTTATTCCGGATATCATCAGATTAAAATGGCAGTTAAGGACCAGGATAAGACAGCATTCATCACTCACTTTGGAGCCTTCTGCTATGTGTCTATGCCCTTTGGACTCAAGTGTGCACAGGCGACTTATCAGCGTTGTGTGCAGAACTGTTTTCATAACCAGATTGGGTGCAATGTTCATGCTTATGTGGACGATATTGTGGTTAAGTCCATAAAGGAGGAAACCCTGATAGATGATTTAAGGGAAACATTTGATAATCTCCGGGTTTACAAGATGATGCTTAACCCGGCCAAGTGTGTTTTTAGTGTTCCTGCGGGCAAACTCTTGGCTTTCTTGGTTTCTGACAGAGGCATTGAAGCTAACCGGGAGAAGATCAAGGCCATCACCTCCCTGGCTAAGCCGGCATGTATAAATGACGTTCAGCGCTTAGCAGGTCGCATCGCTGCTTTGAGCCGGTTTATAAGCCGTTTGGGTGAGAAGGCCATGCCATTATACCAGTTGATGAAGAAAACTGATAACTTTGTCTGGAATGATGCAGCCAATACTACTTTTGAGGATTTGAAGAAGCAGCTGGCCGAGCCCCCAGTCCTTGCTGCTCCAGTTGACAAGGAGCCTCTATTGCTGTGTATGGCTGCTAACACACGAGCCGTCAGTGTGGCTGTGGTGGTGGAGCGCAAGGAAGAGGGTAAGGAGCATCCGGTTCAGCGGCCGGTTTATTATGTCAGCGAAGTGCTCATTGAATCCAAACAGCGGTATCCACATTGGCAGAAGCTTGTTTATGGTGTGTTCATGGCGAGCCGGAAGCTTAAGCATTATTTCCAGGGTCCTCCCATCACTGTGCTCAGTTCTGCCCCTCTTGGTGATATCATTCAAAACAGAGAGGCCACAGGGAGAGTAGCTAAGTGGGCTATAGAGCTTGGACCTCATGGTCTGAAATACGTGCCACGCACTGCTGTTAAATCTCAGGCCTTGGTGGATTTCATCAACGATTGGACAGAGTCACAAGTGCCCGAGCAAAAGCCGGATAACACATACTGGACTATTCACTTCGATGGGTCCAGGCAATTGGAGGGCTCGGGGGCTCGAGTCGTATTGGCTTCCCCTAAGGGTGATAAGTTCCATTATGTGCTACAATTGATGTTTCCTTGTACCAACAACCCAGCTGAGTACGAGGCCTTGCTCCATGGTCTTCGGATGGCTAAGGAGATGAGCTTGAGCCGGGTAAGGTGTTTCGGCGACTCAGACTTGGTGGCTCAACAAGTATCAGGCAAGTGGGACTCTAAGGACCCTCTCATGGCGGCTTATCGCCGCGAAGTTGATGCCATTGCTGGGCACTTTCAGGGTTACCAAGTAGAGCACATCGATCGCAGGAAAAACAAGGCGGCTGATGCTTTAAGTCGGCTGGGCTCTCAGCGAAAACCGGTGCCGCCTAATACTTTCCTGGACGTCCTGTATAACCCTTCTATTAAATTGCCTACAGAGGAAGACTTGGCTGTCCCTGACCCGGAGGCACGACTGGTGGCAGCTCTCCACATCATACCAGACTGGACAGTACCTTATTTGGCTTACATGACCCGGGGAGAGTTGCCTGAGGATGAAACTTTGGCCAGACAAATAACCCGGCGGGCTAAGTCAATGATTGTTATCAATGGCGAGTTGCATCACCGCAGTGTTACAGGAGCGTTTCAGCGTTGTGTCTCCCCTGAGGAAGGTCAAGAGATCTTGCGTGAGATTCATGAAGGGGATTGTGGCCATCACGCCGGCTCAAAGTCTCTGGTGGCCAAGGCTTTTCGTCATGGTTTTTATTGGCTCACGGCTCATGCTGATGCGGAGGACTTGGTCAGTAAATGTGATGGTTGCCAAAGGTTCTCGCGACGGGCTCATGTGCCGGCTCAGGAGCTGAGGATGATCCCAATTACTTGGCCCTTTGCGGTCTGGGGGCTTGATATGGTTGGGCCTTTTAAAAGGTCCAAGGATAAAAAGACCCACCTCTTGGTGGCAGTTGACAAATTTACCAAGTGGGTTGAAGCGGAGCCAGTTAGCAAGTGTGATGCAGCCACGGCAGTTCAGTTTATGAAAAAAGTGATCTTTCGCTTTGGCTTTCCACACAGCATTATAACTGACAATGGTACCAATCTATCCAAAGGTGCCATGGAGGAGTTTTGTCAACGAGAGCATATTAGACTTGATGTTTCGTCAGTGGCTCACCCTCAATCCAATGGTCAAGCTGAGAGGGCTAACCAGGAGATTCTGAAAGGCATAAAACCCCGCCTTTTGGTCCCTTTACAACGGACGCCGGGTTGTTGGGTGGAGGAGTTACCCTCCGTGTTGTGGAGCATCAACACTACTCCTAATAGGTCTACAGGTTTCACGCATTTCTTCATGGTTTATGGAGCAGAAGCAGTCCTCCCCAGTGACATCCGTCATGATTCGCCTCGAGTGGCGGCTTATGTTGAGGTGGATAATGAACAGGCGCGCCAAGATGCTCTTGACTTGTTGGACGAACAGCGTGATGTGGCAGCAGCTCGCTCAGCGATTTACCAACAGGACCTGCGCCGTTATCATAGTCGCCGGGTTAAATCCCGGGTCTTCCAGGAAGGCGATCTGGTGCTCCGGTGTCACACCCAATATGCGATACTATCCTAAAGAGACTCGAAGGCCCCACCAAGGATAGAACCGCATATTGAAACGCTTTTGCAAGGTGGATATCATTACATCAACATTACATAATATTTGGGGATACATACAAGGCATACAAATGCCGCAAGAATACATCAATACAACATACATAAGAACAACATCCGGCTACGGATGAAACATAAACAGAAACTCAAAAGACATCCACCCTGCTAGCCCAGGCTGCCGACCTGGAACCTATCCCCTGAACGAAGAAGAAGCAGAAGAAGAACTCCGAACAAGTAAACATCGCTCTCGCGTCATGATCATCGCAAAACCTGTACCTGCAACTGGTGGTGTAGTAATCTGTGAGCCACGAGGACTCAGCAATCCCATTACCATGGGTATCAAGACTAGCAAAGCTTAAAGGGAAAGCAAGGGGTAAAGGTGGTGAGGTTGCAGCAGCGACTAAGCAAGTATGGTGGCTAACTTACGCAAATAAGAGCGAGAAGAGAAGCAATGGAACGGTCGTGAACTAGCCATGATCAAGAAGTGATCCTGAACTCCTACTTACGTCAAACATAAACCAGAAACCGTGTTCACTTCCCGGACTCCGCCGAGAAGAGACCATCACGGGCACACACGCGGTTGATGCGTTTTAATTAAGGTCAAGTGTCAAGTTCTCTACAACCGGATATTAACAAATTCCCATCTGCCACATAACCGCGGGCACGGCTTCCGAAAGATAATACCCTGCATGGGTGTCCCAACTTAGCCCATGATAAGCTCTCACGGTCAACGAAGGATATTCCTTCTCCCGGGAAGACCCGATCAGTCTCGGAATCCCGGTTACAAGACTTTTCGACAATGGTAAAACAAAACCAGCAAAGCCGCCCGATGCGCCGACATCCTGATAGGAGCTGCACATATCTCGGTCTCAGGGCAACACCGGATGAGCACTACGTACAACTAAAACCAGACCTCAAGTTTCCCCGAGATG
The DNA here is from genome assembly GCF_018294505.1 of Triticum aestivum. Classification (NCBI taxonomy): domain Eukaryota; kingdom Viridiplantae; phylum Streptophyta; class Magnoliopsida; order Poales; family Poaceae; genus Triticum; species Triticum aestivum. The sequence goes on from NC_057799.1 coordinate 322,352,341, forward strand.
GTGCTGCAAGTGGCTCTAGTTCCATAAATCACCCGACCGTGTAAGGAACGGTAAAATAAGATGACCCTCGAGAGAGCGACTCCCTAGGGAAAAGAAATAGGCTGGACAAATGGTAAAACCAAGGTTGGGCCTTGCTGGAAGAGTTTTATTCAAGGCGAACTGTCAAGGGGGTCCCATAAATCACCCGACCGTGTAAGGAACGCAAAATCCGGGAACATAACACCGGTATGACGGAAACTAGGGCGGCAAGAGTGGAACAAAACACCAGGCATAAGGCCGAGCCTTCCACCCTTTACCAAAAATAAAGATGCATTAATAATATAAGAGATATTGTGATATCCCAACATAAACATAATCCAACATGGAGCAATCTTCATCTTCACCTGCAGCTGGCAACGCTATAAGAGGGGCTGAGCAAAGCGGTAACATAGCCAAACAACGGTTTGCTAGGAAGGGTGACAAAGGTTAGAGGTTCATGGCAATTTGGGAGGCTTGAAGGACATGTGAATAGGTAGCGCAGCAAAGCGATAGAACGAGCAACTAGCTTAGCAATGATAGTAATGAGATCCAAGGTGACGGTCATCTTGCCTGAAATCCCGCTAGGAAGAAGAACGAATCCATGAAGAAGATGAAGCCACGAAGACGAACGAATCCTCACGATCGCAACGACACGGGAACTAACGAGAAGAAGCACACAACAAGGTAAACACACCACACAAGTACAAGTCATGATGCTCAAACAAGAATGATGCATGACGAGTCTACATGAAGCTACTCGTGACAAGAGATGAAGCATACAAGAACAACACACCAAGGCAAGTTTAAATGAGGCCGGAAACAACATATAACAATTCCGGTAAGTCCTCATATGCAATTTTCGAAATTGGTCCAGAACTGAACAAGCATTAAGTTGAAGTTGTTAAACAGCAAGTTAAAGAGCACCATGATGATCTACACGAAATTCTAGTCAAGTTACATATAAAGTACTTTAGATTCGGAGCTACGGCCTAGAAGATATGAGCAAGACAAGATAAACATGGCATTGATGAAAAATGCATACAAACATCAAGCAAACACCTCAAAACAAGGACGCAACATGATAATATGGAACTACATACAAATCTAAACAAGTTTCATAAAGAGCATGCTCAAAACGGAGCAACGGTGCAACACATACACTCCAAACAAGACATAGCAACAATCTGACCAAAACAGCAACTAGGCATATGGCAAACATCAAAACAATATGCTACAGCAACCCAACATGAAAATAAAAGGCATGGGCATGATGTACAGGTAAAGCACAACAAAACATGAACACTGAGCTATCTCCAGAAATCACTAGAACATGCTCAAAAGGACATGGAAATATTGCAAATAATAACAGGTTCACAGACTTAGTAGAATTACTGGACATGGCAGAAATAACATCAGGTTGCAATATTCAGAGCATGATATCAACATGCTACAGGAGCTTAACATAGCAAAGAAAGGCATGGAATGATTCTACTCAAAGCATATAACAAAAGTCCCTTACTGACCATAAGTCAAAAAGGACCAGAAGATATGATGGCAAGCATGTAAACATAGCAAGTTTCGTTATCAGGTTTCAGACGGCAGAAAACTGAGCATGGCAGAAATAACAATATGTAGGCATGTTTGTGAGATTGGTGCCCTCACTACAGAGCAATTCATGACAAAAAAAGCATACATACAGCAAGATGGCATGCGTATGAAGCTAACCATGGCAAGAACAATTACATAGCATGTATGGATCAACTACAATAAGTTTGGCAAGACTGCAAAACATGTTAAGAATCTGCCAGAAATATTTTATAGCAAAAGTAGAGCAATATTGAGTCATGCTATGGCACTCCATAATTGCAAACAATTACAGGTATGGATCAATTACAACTATATCTACAAAACATCCTTACTGAACATCTCCAAAATATGCATGGATTTCTCTGTAGCATCAAGTTTACATGGCAACAAAATTACAGCAGACAAAGACTTAGAGAAATCACCAAGTCCCTGAAATCAGAAATATTACGGGGCCTACTTTTCATTCTTGTGCTAGTCACCACAGAGATCACAAAAATACATGGACTATACCACTGGAAAGATGGCATGGCATACTTCAAAACACATATAGAGCTCATGCTCAAAAGATGCACAGAATAAATGATAAAAAAATGACAAATCTCCAAGTTCTGATAAGAACCAGAGATTAACAGCAGCTATCCCTCTTCCAACGAAGATTTGGGCATCAAGATTACCTCTAATGAACATCGTGCAATTGAACAAAATGAAGAGCATCACGAGGCGAACAATTCGACATATTACACGCACGAATCGGAGCTACATGCACGGAGTTACGATGCTATGAACATGGCATGATAATGATAATTTTCAGGACTTGGTATATTCGGAGGGGGGGGGAGGAAAGTCAACGTACAGGGGATCTCACCGGATCCAGATCGGCCGAACTCGGGCCGGCTCGGGACGGAGGACGGCGGCAGAGGCTCGCCGGTGGGGAGAGGAGTGAGGAGGCCGGAGGGGCGGCGCCCGGAGGGAGGAGAGGAGGCGGCGGCCATGGCGCGGGGCGGCGGCGCGACGTCC
>NC_057799.1:322355635-322358516 GCF_018294505.1 Triticum aestivum
GGCGGCGGCTCGGGCCCGCGCGGGCCCCAAATGGGCTCCGCGGGCCGCGGCGGCGGGGAGGAGAGAGAGAGGCGGCGCGGGTGACGTGTCGCCTCCGGATTGGCTGGGAGCGGCGGCGGACGGCGTCCGGCCCGAGACGGACATGTCCGGCGGTGCGAGGAGGGGATTTTTAGGGTTTGGACTGCGGGATTTCGGGGAAGAGGCATATTTATAGGTAGAGGGAGCTAGGAGAGTCCAAATGAGGAGCGGTTTTCGCCCACGCGATCGTGATCGAACGACCGAGCGCATGGCGGAGACTTAGAGGGGTTTTGGGGCTGTTTGAAATGGGTTTTTGCTGCAATGCCAAAACGGACTTCGCGGTTACCCGGCTAACCGTTGGAGTACCAAACGACCTCCAAATGGAACGAAACTTGACTGGTGGTCTACCGGTGGTATACCAAGGCCACTTGACAAGACTCGGTCTATTCCGAGAAAGTTTGACACCCGCACAAGAAAGACAACAAGAGGGGTGCACCAGAGGAGATAGGAGCGCCGGATTGCAAAACGGACAACGGGGAAAATGCTCGGATGCAAGAGACGAACACGTATGCAAATGCAAAGCACATGATGACATGAAATGAAATGCAGATGATGACATGGAAAATGCAACACGCAAGCAGATGACATGGCAACGGCAGCGAATAACTGGCAGACACCTGGCGCATCGGATCCGGGGCGTTACAACACTCCTCCACTAACAAGAGATCTCGTCCCGAGATCTTAGGACCGAGACGGAAGGGAAAAAGGATGAGGTGAAATAAGAACAAAAGAGAGAGGATGAACAAAGTCAAGAACACTCGAGTAGGAAAAAGGAATGTTGAGTGAGACAAGAAGCAAAAGCTCAAGGAATACGACTGAATTCGAAAACACTCCGGTTGGGAGAAGATAGAAAAAGGGATAAGAACGCAAGAGGAAATCAAAGAATCGGGAGCACTCGAGAAGAAAGGGAACGACGAGAATGACGAGAATCGAATGCTCATGGAATCAGATAGACTCTAAAACCACTCCGGTTAGACAAGATAAGAAACGAATAAGACTGAAAAGATTTAGGCAGCACGAGCACGAGAAATGGGATGATACTTGACTTGAGGAACAACACAAAATATCCGGGAGACTTGAAAGAGTGGAAAGAGAAGAACGGGGAAGAAAATGACAACTTGTGCCACGAATGACATAGAAAGCAACCTTAGAAGAAAGGATTGAACAGAGTTGTTGAGGAAATCAACCATGAAAGAAATAAGCTTGTTGTGGACTTATGTTTAACATCTCAAAATTTTGAGGTAGTAAACTACCACAAATGGAAATGATTGGATAGCTGAGGAGAGCGAAGAAATGTAAAACTACACTTCAAAAGAATACAGAGAATTAATTGCACTTCGAAAAGCAAGAAGGAAAATACTTGAGCTCCTTCGATAATAATCTTGATGAGCACTTGAGGAATGAATTAAATCATGGCGAGCCATCGTGAAGAAACTCCGGTACCAAAAAGGATGACGAGATAAAATTGAAGGATGAAAGGGGTAAGATTAAATCCTTGCGATTAATCCGATGGAGGTTCCGACGAAATCGGCGAGAAGCTTAGAACTCCGGAAAGAAAAGATGAAAACACTTGGAACTAGAATATATTCATCAAGAACAAACTCTGAAGAAAAGGAATTTCTTGGCGACGATGAAATACGAATAAGAATTTACGTTATGCTTATCCTTCATCAATTAGATTGATGAAAAGCAACGGATTTGCATACCACTTATTCTCGCGTTGGAAAAAAATTAAAGGGAGATATAGCGCACAACTTGAGAAAGTCTTCGTGAGCCACCGGTAGAATTTGGAAAGAACGAATTAATTGATATGATATCAACAGAAGGAATTCTTGAACGAGCCATCGTAAGAATAGAAACAAATGACGAAAAGAGAATGAATCACCGGGAGAAATAGGAAAAGCACGAATAGACCTGAGGGAATCAAAATGCAATTGAAAGAAAGGATCGCGAACTGATTGAAGCGAACTTGAACGCAGCACCGGAAGAATATGGAGACGAAGGAAAGGCATGAATAAAGAATAATCGGAGAACGGATTAGAAAACTTGGGACGAAGAAGTATTCTGAAAAGAAGACCTCCGGATGAATGAGACGGAAAAACAACTCCTGAAAAACTCCGGATGGGTGAAAAGAATTACACGACTAGAAACAATTTGATAGGATAAACATCGTGCTAGCACTGCGAATCTCCGGGAGAGCGGACAAGATTTGAGAAAAAATCTACTTCAGTCTTCAAATGTTGAGAATGAACGATGAGAAATGACGCCAAAATTGTTGAGATACTCCGGGAGAATGAAAAGCGAAGAGGTTGAGCCAACAATGAAAATAATTTGAAATTGATCTTGGAAAGACATCTGACTGATGAAATTCATTCTTACGTCAGACTTCGGAAAGGATTTGAGAATAACTCCGGAAAATTAGAAGAGTCATGTAAGATCCTGGGAAAAGACTTGTGGGTTAGGGCCCACCGAAAAGAAATACCGTTGAAAAAGGATTGTTGATCAGATAGATGATGCACCAGAATAATTGAAATATTTGAATGAGGTGACAACGCCGAATTAATTCGAACACAGAAGAATCTCCTGAGATGTCTCCATCACTCCGAAACGAATAAATGACGAGAGGGGAACGAGCAGCGGAACATATTTGAGCCGAGGAAAGAATATGGTTACTACCCAAAATTGGAATTGGATCCGCCGGAAAAGAAAAGAGATGAAGAATGTTGAACAAGGCAAAAAACTTCACCGGTTGAAATAAATGAGGAAAGACTGAAGATACTCCGCACGAATGAAATTGATGCTC
>NC_057799.1:322358809-322362967 GCF_018294505.1 Triticum aestivum
CGGGAATAAAAGGGTGGGAGGGCGGGAAAACAACGGCAACTTGGAAGGGGAAATCGACGAATAGCTTTGAAGGGAAAAGCACCGGTTGAAATCATTGAGGAGAGAAAGCAAAGATTGCGCACGAGTAGAATGGATACTCGATTACAGACTCCGGTTTCGAGAAGAAAAAGGGTGGGCGGGTGGGAAAAAAACAAGGACGACTTCGGATGGGGAACACGACATCGGAAGAGCAATAACTGAGGACTGATCCCGCAAAAGATGACGAGGATCAAAAACACTCGAAGAGAAATGCGCCGGATTGAAAAGAGGATGGACAACGAACGAAAACTAACCACGTGATCCTGAAGAAAATTTGAAGGGGAAGAGGAATAGTTCAAAACACCTACGTCAAGATTTCTCACCAGAGCGACGAAGGGGCAGAGTAGTAAAAAGAATTCCTACTCTCCGATACAACTAGACTCAGAAATTTTTTCTAGACTCAACAACGGCCAAACTACACGATCAATCAAGGGGGGCTCCTAGGGTCGGTCGAGGCTCTGATACCAACTTTGTCATGCCCAATATGCGATACTATCCTAAAGAGACTCGAAGGCCCCACCAAGGATAGAACCGCATATTGAAACGCTTTTGCAAGGTGGATATCATTACATCAACATTACATAATATTTGGGGATACATACAAGGCATACAAATGCCGCAAGAATACATCAATACAACATACATAAGAACAACATCCGGCTACGGATGAAACATAAACAGAAACTCAAACGACATCCACCCTGCTAGCCCAGGCTGCCGACCTGGAACCTATCCCCTGAACGAAGAAGAAGCAGAAGAAGAACTCCGAACAAGTAAACATCGCTCTCGCGTCATGATCATCGCAAAACCTGTACCTGCAACTGGTGGTGTAGTAATCTGTGAGCCACGGGGACTCAGCAATCCCATTACCATGGGTATCAAGACTAGCAAAGCTTAAAGGGAAAGGAAGGGGTAAAGGTGGTGAGGTTGCAGCAGCGACTAAGCAAGTATGGTGGCTAACTTACGCAAATAAGAGCGAGAAGAGAAGCAATGGAACGGTCGTGAACTAGCCATGATCAAGAAGTGATCCTGAACTCCTACTTACGTCAAACATAACCCAGAAACCGTGTTCACTTCCCGGACTCCGCCGAGAAGAGACCATCACGGGCACACACGCGGTTGATGCGTTTTAATTAAGGTCAAGTGCCAAGTTCTCTACAACCGGATATTAACAAATTCCCATCTGCCACATAACCGCGGGCACGGCTTCCGAAAGATAATACCCTGCAGGGGTGTCCCAACTTAGCCCATTATAGGCTCTCACGGTCACGAAGGATATTCCTTCTCCCGGGAAGACCCGATCAGTCTCGGAATCCCGGTTACAAGACTTTTCGACAATGGTAAAACAAAACCAGCAAAGCCGCCCGATGTGCCGACATCCTGATAGGAGCTGCACATATCTCGGTCTCAGGGCAACACCGGATGAGCACTACGTACAACTAAAACCAGACCTCAAGTTTCCCTGAGGTGGCGCTGCAAGTGGCTCTAGTTCGGACCAACACTTAGACAAGCATTGGCCCGGGGGGGTAAAATAAGATGACCCTCGAGAGAGCGACTCCCTGGGGAAAAAAATAGGCTGGACAAATGGTAAAACCAAGGTTGGGCCTTGCTGGAAGAGTTTTATTCAAGGCGAACTGTCAAGGGGGTCCCATAAATCACCCGACCGTGTAAGGAACGCAAAATCCGGGAACATAACACCGGTATGACGGAAACTAGGGCGGCAAGAGTGGAACAAAACACCAGGCATAAGGCCGAGCCTTCCACCCTTTACCTAAAATAAAGATGCATTAATAATATAAGAGATATTGTGATATCCCAACATAAACATAATCCAACATGGAGCAATCCTCATCTTCACCTGCAGCTGGCAACGCTATAAGAGGGGCTGAGCAAAGCGGTAACATAGCCAAACAACGGTTTGCTAGGAAGGGTGACAAAGGTTAGAGGTTCATGGCAATTTGGGAGGCTTGAAGGACATGTGAATAGGTAGCGCAGCAAAGCGATAGAACGAGCAACTAGCTTAGCAATGATAGTAATGAGATCCAAGGTGATGGTCATCTTGCCTGAAATCCCGCTAGGAAGAAGAACGAATCCATGAAGAAGATGAAGCCACGAAGACGAACGAATCCTCACGATCGCAACGACACGGGAACTAACGAGAAGAAGCACACAACAAGGTAAACACACCACACAAGTACAAGTCATGATGCTCAAACAAGAATGATGCATGACGAGTCTACATGAAGCTACTCGTGACAAGAGATGAAGCATACAAGAACAACACACCAAGGCAAGTTTAAATGAGGCCGGAAACAACATATAACAATTCCGGTAAGTCCTCATATGCAATTTTCGAAATTGGTCCAGAACTGAACAAGCATTAAGTTGAAGTTGTTAAACAGCAAGTTAAAGAGCACCATGATGATCTACACGAAATTCTAGTCAAGTTACATATAAAGTACTTTAGATTCGGAGCTACGGCCTAGAAGATATGAGCAAGACAAGATAAACATGGCATTGATGAAAAATGCATACAAACATCAAGCAAACACCTCAAAACAAGTACGCAACATGATAATATGGAACTACATACAAATCTAAACAAGTTTCATAAAGAGCATGCTCAAAACGGAGCAACGGTGCAACACATACACTCCAAACAAGACATAGCAACAATCTGACCAAAACAGCAAGTAGGCATATGGCAAACATCAAAACAATATGCTACAGCAACCCAACATGAAAACAAAAGGCATGGGCATGATGTACAGGTAAAGCACAACAAAACATGAACACTGAGCTATCTCCAGAAATCACTAGAACATGCTCAAAAGGACATGGAAATATTGCAAATAATAACAGGTTCACAGACTTAGTAGAATTACTGGACATGGCAGAAATAACATCAGGTTGCAATGTTCAGAGCACGATATCAACATGCTACAGGAGCTTAACATAGCAAAGAAAGGCATGGAATGATTCTACTCAAAGCATATAACAAAAGTCCCTTACTGACCATAAGTCAAAAAGGACCAGAAGATATGATGGCAAGCATGTAAACATAGCAAGTTTCGTTATCAGGTTTCAGACTTTGCAGAAAACTGAGCATGGCAGAAATAACAATATGTAGGCATGTTTGTGAGCTTGATGCCCTCACTACAGAGCAATTCATGACAAAAAAAGCATACATACAGCAAGATGGCATGCGTATGAAGCTAACCATGGCAAGAACAATTACATAGCATGTATGGATCAACTACAATAAGCTTGGCAAGATTGCAAAACATGTTAAGAATCTGCCAGAAATATTTTATAGCAAAAGTAGAGCAATATTGAGTCATGCTATGGCACTCCATAATTGCAAACAATTGCAGGAATGGATCAATTACAACTATATCTACAAAATATCCTTACTGAACATCTCCAAAATATGCATGGATCTCTCTGTAGCATCAAGTTTACATGGCAACAAAATTACAGCAGACAAAGACAGAAATCACTGTCCCTGAAATCAGAAATATTACGGGGCCTACTTTGCATTCTTGTGCTAGTCACCACAGAGATCAAAAAAATACATGGACTATACCACTGGAAAGATGGCATGGCATACTTCAAAACACATGTAGAGCTCATGCTCAACAGATGCACAGAATAAATGATAAAAAAATGACAAATCTCCAAGTTCTGATAAGAACCAGAGATTAACAGCAACTATCCCTCTTCCAACGAAGATTTGGGCATCAAGATTACCTCTAATGAACATCGTGCAATTGAACAAAATGAAGAGCATCACGAGGCGAACAATTCGACATATTACACGCACGAATCGGAGCTACATCCACGGAGTTACGATGCTATGAACATGGCATGATAATGATAATTTTCAGGACTTGGTATATTCGGAGGGGGGGAGGAAAGTCAACGTACAGGGGATCTCACCGGATCCAGATCGGCCGAACTCGGGCCGGCTCGGGACGGAGGACGGCGGCAGAGGCTCGCCGGCGGGGAGAGGAGTGAGGAGGCCGGAGGGGCGGCGCCCGGAGGGAGGAGAGGAGGCGGCGGCCATGGCGCGGGGCGGCG
>NC_057799.1:322363547-322394395 GCF_018294505.1 Triticum aestivum
GTGGGTGACGTGTCGCCTCCGGATTGGCTGGGAGCGGCGGCGGACGGCGTCCGGCCCGGGACGGACATGTCCGGCGGTGCGAGGAGGGGATTTTTAGGGTTTGGACTGCGGGATTTTGGGGAAGAGGCATATTTATAGGTAGAGGGAGCTAGGAGAGTCCAAATGAGGAGCGGTTTTCGCCCACGCGATCGTGATCGAACGAACGAGAGCATGGCGGAGACTTAGAGGGGTTTTGGGGCTGTTTGAAATGGGGTTTTGCTGCAATGCCAAAACGGACTTCGTGGTTACCCGGCTAACCGTTGGAGTACCAAACGACCTCCAAATGGAACGAAACTTGACCGGTGGTCTACCGGTGGTATACCAAGGCCACTTGACAAGACTCGGTCTATTCCGAGAAAGTTTGACACCCGCACAAGAAAGACAACAAGAGGGGTGCACCAGAGGAGATCGGAGCGCCGGATTGCAAAACGGACAACGGGGAAAATGCTCGGATGCAAGAGACGAACACGTATGCAAATGCAAAGCACATGATGACATGAAATGAAATGCAGATGATGACATGGAAAATGCAACACGCAAGCAGATGACATGGCAACGGCAGTGAATAACTGGCAGACACCTGGCGCATCGGATCCGGGGCGTTACACCCGGCTCATCCAAGATCAAACAGATGCGCATAAGCTATCCCCGCCTTGGGAAGGGCCCTTTGTGGTCAGCAAGAATTTGCACAACGGGTCATATTACCTCATTGACGTCCGGGAGCACAAAGATTCACGTAAGTCGGAGGAAGAGACCCGTCGGCCGTGGAACATAGCTCAGCTTCGGCCTTATTACACTTGAGCCACCGGCTCTCATAGTGTACATATTTCTCTAAGCCATGTATATATTATGATAAGCAATAAAGCAGGACCTCTGTCCTTTTTTCTCCTCCAAAGATGAATGTGTTGTTTTCATTACAAGATCATGTGATAACATGAAGGAGGATCCGGCTTATGATTGTATTCGAATCTAGCCGTACACAAGATAGTCACTTGGGGGCTTCCTGTTCAAACATAGGTCGTATTCGAACCAAAGAGAACATAGCTGTCGATACCCATTTGATTGGCAAAGTGCCGAGCTCATTGGGGAGTTTTCTTTGATCATATTTGAATCATAGTTTAACTTCTTTGGGAACCGACGTGGATCGTATTCGAATCAGCGTCGTTAAACAATTCTTAAGGTCATTTGGGGGCCGCCTGTTCAAACATGGGTCGTATTCGAACCAAAGAGAACATAGCTGTCGGTACCCTCTTGATTGGCATCGCCACACCCACTGGGGGATATATGATCGCATTCAAATCCTAGCATAACCCCTTGGGGACGGGTCTCTGGTCGTATTCGAACCGGATGCCCCTAAGTTCTTCTGATTTATAGCGAGTTCTTCTGATTATTTCAAGTGTGCACGGCGGGTCTCACTTTGTCGGCTTAACTTTGATTTATAGTACTAGTCGAATACAATCGGTGTTATTAAGTCTGGTAAACCGGAATTGAGGTACCAACCTTATTACCCGGGTTGTATAAGCCGGAAGTGTGCTTGCAGGCCGGTAAGTGTGTTATTACGGGTATATCAAGGACATAATTGAGGACCAGTCTTTTTTGATTGATAGTCTGGGTTATATGTCTAAAACTATGATTTTCAGTGCGGTAAGCCGCCTGGAGACTTGTGATTTGTCCTTCTAGGCAGGATAGTTAAGGGCAACTATTTGAGCTTAAGGAAAATGAATGATCAATTATGACCCGGAGAAGTATAAAGGAGACAACTTCAATGGAATTCAGCATTCAACGCGTGCACGATGGCACGGCAAGTTAAAGTGTTGGTCCTACTCTATTACAAGACTCATCGAGTCCAAAAGGGTGAAGCATTTTTTAATAAGCCGCCTGCAGAGTTATGATGCTTGCTGGGTTGAAGTTTCCGGCTCATCCCTCTCCGCTCCTCCGGCTGTTCCCAAGACCTGGAAAGTTGACGACTTCCAGTCAATGCCGCTCAGAGCTTGAAATTGAGCTTCCTCGTCAATTAACCCCGCCGGGTCAATCTCCGGGGCAAAGGTGTGCTTCCGAGTCGGCGGGACTAAGCTGATGGCTTCATAGCGCGGAGTGGGGATCCTGTGATTCTCTGAATCGTAACCCGGCTGGTACTTAGTCAGATCCGTATCATTGCCAATCAGAGTGGCCACCGGGCGTACGATCTTCACGCAGGCTGCAAAGTCCCTTTGGTCGAAGGGGGTGCCGTCTTCCTTCAAACTGGGGTAGCCCAGAGCAATGTCCGCCGGGTCTAATTCTGGAAGGAACGCCTTGGCCCGGCTCAGAGCAGCTATGGCTCCGGCTCTTGCAGAGGCCCGTCGCAGCTCTTGGACACGTTGAGGAAGAACGGCGAGCCGGCGAAGAACTTCCGCCAGGTGAGTCGGCACCTCATTGCATAGGGCCACCACAGCCAAAGCACGCTGTGACCCGGTGTAGAGCTGCTCCACCAGGGTGTACACGGCCTTCAACTTGGTTACCACACTTTGGTTGAGGTTGGCGCTTCTGGGACCTGTTTAACAGAATAAGACAAGCCGCCGACAAGGATGGGTTATGAGATATAAAGATTATAAACTTGATGAAAGCCGGTGAAATGACTTACCGAAGATTGCGGCAACCATCTGGGACACTTGGCGCTTTAAGCCGGAGAGTTCGGCGGTCTTCTCTGTCAGAGCCTTCTCCGCCTGTTCGGCCCGGTTCACCAGAGTACCTTTTCTTCGCCCCAAGCTTTCCGTTCAGCGTCAAAGTCCGTCTTCAGCTTTTCTTGCGCAGCAATACTAGACACAAATTTGGCATTGGCCTTCCGGTTCTCAGTTTCTTGCGTCCTCAAGCGGGTCTTCAAATCGGAGATGTCAGCTTCAAACTTCTTGCAAGCAGCCTGCATAATTTCCTGGTTATAGGATGAACAGTTATTATGCAATTTTAAAGTCCCAAGTACTTTCCAAGCAAAGACACTTGGCACTTGGGGGCTAATGCATATCGAACGTTTCTATTTACAAATTGTCGGTTCAAGCGAGTAAGCCGGAACTTAAGTCTACAACATATTCTATCATAAGTCGTAGACTTGGGGGCTAGAGTATGGTAAGAATAACAAGATAACTATGTAGTAAGCAAGAAGAAAGAAGAGTAGTACCTCAGACTTCTGCTGAATCTGGTTTACCATGCTGATCTCTACATCCCGGCTCTTGTGCACTTGGCTGACATAGCCGGAGACGATCTCTCCGATGTTCAGATTGGCATAGTCGGTAAGGTCCAGATTAACCCGGCGGTGCTGTAGCAACTCCTCCTTGGCGGAGCACTTGGCCAGTGCAGTAGGTCTCCCCGGCTCAACAAACTCCGTCCGGGTGATTACCACGTCCGGGTCATTGACCGGCTAAGCCAAGCTAGAGGTCTCCGGGTTAGCAGAAGCTTTTGCAGTTGCCTTGTCGGTTGGAGCGGTGGCTTCGGGAGTGGAGGCAGCTGGCGGTTCTTGAGCTGCTACCTCCGGTTCAGGCAAGTCCGGCTCTTCGACCGGCTTGTTCTTCTTCGCCTTCTTGGTGAGCTTTGCCTGGGCACTGAAAGGACAAAAAGGTTAGTACGAAGGTATGAGCAAAGATAAGCACAACAAGAGATGATCATCATTACCCGGGTACGGTCTTGAAAGCCGGCAGGCTTGATTGCATCGAGTCACCAGAGGATGGTGAGGTTTCCTGATAGTTTGAATCAGAAGAATTGAGCGGCTGACGTATAACACCCGCCAAAGGATGAAAAGGGTACAAGTTGGAGATAACCTCGGTTTGGCGTTTCCTTGATGCGTCGGGTAAGCCGGAGGAGAGGTCAGCGTCCTTGTTGGTCCGGGTGTGCCGCCAGCTCTCATGAGTTTGTTGCTTCAAAAGAAATTGAGGGTCTTGATAAGCTAAAGGATGAGAAAATCTTACTTTCCGGGTTACCCTTCGGACTTTCAGCCTTGGCAAGGGCTCCGAGTCGGAGGAAAGTATCATTACCTCTTCAACCACCGGGTTACTTGCTCCGGTATCATCCTGTTGATGAATAGTATTGATAAGGTGGACAGAAATAAACAACGAATACAACAAGAGATTACAGGTTCAGGGGTTACCTCTGACTCGGAGCTGTCGCTTAGTTGCAGCAGCTCTGAAGCAGTAGGCCTACTTCCCTTCTTGCGGGGAGCGGCTCTCTTGGCGGCTTTCTTAGCCTTCCTGGCCTTCTTGGCCGCCTCATGGTCATATTTGACCTTCCAAAATTTGTCATCAGCCTGAAAAATACAATGATGATTTCTTAAAGATTCAGATGAAGGTTATCTACAGAAGAAAATAAGATGTTCAGGTCAGCGGCTTACTGCTGGGGCTGGGTTGGTCTTGCAGAAGGGGGCTAACCCGGTCCTCCCGCAGTCTGCCAAGCTGTCATTTAAAAGGGCCTTGGTAATGTCTTCAGCAACGTCTTCAGGAAGATCGTTGCGGCTGTGTCGCGGGGGGTCATCTTTCCGGCCTGTGTATTCACACATTAAGCCGGGGCGGCGGCTCAAGGGGATCACCCGCCACGAGATCCAGACCCGGACCAGATCAATTCGGTTGAGACCATTGTCCAGGAGAGCCTTGATCTTGTTGATGGTGGGGAGTAGAGGTTGGCGCTCCGCCTGAGTTAACTTGTCAGACAGAGGGTGAGTTGGTTCCAGACGTGAAGGGCGAAAGCCGGCCAGCGGGCTCTCGTCAGCCGGCGACGTGTCTTGGCAATAGAACCACGTCTGTTTCCAGTCCTTTGGGTGACTTGGCGGCTTGGCGTAAGGGAAAAGGCAGTCTCTCCGTCGCCGAATGGAGATGCCGCTAAGTTCCAAGCTTGGCCCGTTGGCGCACTCGTTCTGACGGTTCAGGTAGAAGAGCTCTCTGAAGAGCAGCAGGCTGGGCTCCTCTCCAAGGTAGACTTCGCAGAACACTTGGAAGTTGCATATATTGGACACAGAATTGGGTCCTATGTCTTGTGGCCGCAGGTCAAAGAAATTCAGCACGTCTCTAAAGAACTTTGAGCCGGGCGGTGCGAAGCCCCGGCTCATGTGATCCGCAAAAATGACCACCTCCCTGTCCCTTGGCTGTGGTCTCTCCTCTGATGGGTCGGGGGCACGGTAGGACATAACGTCCTTCTTAGGCAGGTAACCCGACTTCATGAAATCTGTTAAAGTCTCATCGGTGACGGTGGACCTCATCCAATTGCATGTGATGGGAGCTTTGGGAGCTTTGGGAGGCATGGTGAAAGTCGGACGCCTATGATAAAAGGAAAATGTCCGGTTTAATTGAAAGCCGGAGGAAATTTACAGTTCAGTGTTTAAAGTGGCGGCTTATGGAGGGGCCTGATGACATGTATCTAAGTGCATCGGGTTATCTAAGCCGCTGGTGTGCTTGAGAGTAATTCAAATCGTCTACAGCCTTGTTGTAAGTGAGCCAGAAAATTTTACGGCACGTGGCTTCCTTTGAGCCGGAAGGTTCTATGGTGCGTGGTTTCTTTAAACCGGAATGTAAGCCGTCGTGATTTAACGTGGGCAGTTTTCTACTAAGTGTGGTGAAAACAGGTTTCACATGTTGCAGTAAATAATTTGGATCAAAACGGTCGGCTAAAAGGAAAGTTTCTAGACCTAAAAACAGATGCAAAGGAAGTTCTTGGGCTCGAACGGAGCCTTTATGCGGTGAAAAGAGATCTATTTGCATTTGAAATAGGTGCTAAACAGCCGCCGCGTTGGTTCTATACTATCTTAAGATCAAGAAGAGGCAGTAAAAATGAAAACTACCAAGAACTCGTGGGCGACGGCGAAGAACGTGGAAGAACAGCAGGAGCTTAAACGTAGATCTATTCTATGAGGAGTAAGGAACTTACAGATGCAGATGTGCTGCGAGAGTTCGCCGCGTTTCTCTGGACGTTTCAGGGTGATGCAGCGGCCAAGGTTGATGAGGACGCGGAGCTCTGTTGCGGCGGCGGCGGCGGCGGAGCTCGAGCAGCATGGGAGCAGCGAGAGGAAGGGGACGACAGAAGGGGGAGAATGGAAAGACCCGAGGGTCGGGCTATTTATAAGACCAGTCTCATAAGTGGGCGCGAGAAACGAGGAGGCCTCGGCGCGGTTATCTCGCTCGAGAGGCGCCTCGATTTTCGAGATGGCAGTAAAGATAAGATCCGTTGCGGATCTGGTGGAGTAAAAAATGGACTTAATGGAAGATGACATCACGAGGATTACCCGGAGTTCAGAGGATGACGTCACGCCGGGTTATGGCCTTCACACAATTGTAAGCCGGAGATTTTCTATCGAAAGAATTGAAGATTGACATGAGCCGGCTCAAATCAATATGGGGCCTAATGTTGAGGATATAAACCTTAGAGACCCGCTAGAAGGGGCCGGGTTACTCATAAGGGTCATCACTTGAAGCCTGGCGCTAAGCCTGAAGACGGTGGGCCAAAGATGGGCTTAAGGCCCGGAGATGGCTTAAGGCCCGTAGTGATAAACCGCCGTATGGCGAGACTTGTAGTGTAAGGCAAGAATAGTTGAGAGTCTGAGCGGGACACTTTTATGAGCCGGCCGGGACTCTGAGAGCCGCTGGGCGTCAACCTCTTTATATAAAGGGACGACCCGCAGCGGTTTAGAGGAGGAAAAAGATCTCATCGAGAGCCAGGCATAGCAGCTAAGCTCCCTGGTCATCGAAACCCTAATCAATACCACCTCAACTGGACGTAGGTTTTTACCCTCAGTGTAAGGGGCCAAACCAGTATAAACCCTCGTGTTCCTTGTCCCGTTAACCCCTTCAAGCTTCCTAGCGGTGATGGCTCCACGACTAAGTCCTAGCTTGAGGACATCTGTCGTGACAATTCCACGACAGTACCAATCTATCCAAAGGCGCCATGAAGGAGTTTTGTCAACGGGAGCATATTAGACTTGATGTTTCATCAGTGGCTCACCCTCAATCCAATGGTCAAGCTGAGAGGGCTAATCAGGAGATTCTGAAAGGCATCAAACCCCGGCTTTTGGTCCCTTTACAATGGGCGCCGGGTTGTTGGGTGGAGGAGTTACCCTCCGTGTTGTGGAGCATCAACACTACTCCTAACAGGTCTACAGGTTTCACGCCTTTCTTCATGGTTTATGGAGCGGAAGCAGTTCTCCCCAGTGACATCCGTCATGACTCACCTCGAGTGGCGGCTTATGTGGAGGTGGATAATGAACAGGCGCGACAAGATGCTCTTGACTTGTTGGACGAACAGCGTGATGTGGCAGCAGCTCGCTCGGCGATTTACCAACAAGACTTGCGCCGTTATCATAGTCGTCGGATTAAATCCCGGGTCTTCCAGGAAGGCGATCTGGTGCTCTGGCTCATCCAAGATCAAACAGATGCGCACAAGCTATCCCCGCCTTGGGAAGGGCCCTTTGTGGTCAGCAAGAATTTGCACAAAGGGTCATATTACCTCATTGACATTCGGGAGCACAAAGATTCACGTAAGTCGGAGGAAGAGACTCGTCGGCCATGGAACTTAGCTCAGCTTCGGCCTTATTACACTTGAGCCGCCGGCTCTCATAATGTACATATTTCTCTAAGCCATGTATATATTATGATAAGCAATAAAGCAGGACCTCTGTCCTTTTTTCTCCTCCAAAGGTGAATGTGTTGTTTTCATTGCAAGATCACATGATAACTTGAAGGAGGATCCGGCTTATGATCGCATTCGAATCTAGCCATACACAATATAGTCACTTGGGGGCTTCCTGTTCAAACATAGGTCGTATTCGAACCAAAGAGAACATAGCTGTCGATACCCATTTGATTGGCAAAGTGCCGAGCTCATTGGGGAGTTTTCTTTGATCATATTTGAATCATAGTTTAACCCCTTTGGGAACCGACGTGGATCGTATTCGAATCAGCGTCGTTAAACAATTCCTGAAGTCATTTGGGGGCTTCCTGTTCAAACATGGGTCGTATTCGAACCAAAGAGAACATAGCTGTCGGTACCCTCTTGATTGGCATCGCCACACCCACTGGGGGCTATATGATCGCATTCGAATCTTAGCATAACCCATTTGGGACGGTTCTCTGGTCGTATTCGAACCGGAAGCCCCTAAGATTTTCTGAGTTACAAAAAGTTCTTCTGATTATTTCAATAGTGTGCACGGCGGGTATCACTTTGCCGGCTTAACTTTGATTCACAGTACTAGTCGAACACAATCGGCGTTATTCAGACTGGTAAACCGGAATTGAGGTACTAAACCTTGCTATTCCGGGTTATATAAACCGGAAGTATACTTGAAGGCCGATAAGTGTGTTATTATGGTTATATCAAGGATATGATGGAGGATCAGTCTTTCATGACTTAGCTCTTTATTCCGGGTTATATGCATAAATATGATTCTCCGTGCGGTAAGCCGCCTAGAGACTTGTGATTTGTCTTTCTATGCAGGATAGTTACAGACAACTATTTAAGCTTAAGGAACATGACTGATCAACTATGACCCGGAGAAATATAAGGAAGCAACTTCAATGGAATTCAGCATTCAACGCCTGCACGATGGCACGGCAATGTTAAAGTGTTGGTCCTATTCTATTACAAGACTCATTGAGTCCAAAAGGGTGAAGCATTGTTTAAATAAGCCGCCTACAGAGTTAAGATGCTTGCTGGGTTGAAGCTTCCGGCTCATCCCTCTCCGCTCCTCCGGCTGTTCCCAAGACCTGGAAAGTTGATGATTTCTAGTCAATGCCGCTCAGAGCCTGAAATCGAGCTTCCTCGTCAATTAACCCGGCCGGGTCAATTTCCGGGGCAAAGGTGTGCTTACGAGTCGGCGGGACTAAGCTGATGGCTTCATAACGCGGAGTGGGGATCCTCTGATTCTCCGCATCGTAACCCGGCTGGTACTTGGTCAGATCCGTGTCATTTCCAATCAGAGTGGCCACCGGGCGTACGATCTTCACGCAGGCTGCAAAGTCCTTTTGGTCGAAGGGGGTGCCGTCTTCCTTGAAGCTAGGGTAGCCAAGGGCAATGTCCGCCGGGTCTAGTTCTGGAAGGAACGCCTTGGCCCGGCTCAGAGCAGCTATGGCGCCGGCTCTTGCAGAGGCCCGTCGCAGCTCTTGGACACGTTGAGGAAGAACGGCAAGCCGGCGAAGAACTTCCGCCAGGTGAGTCGGCACCTCATTGGATAGGGCCACCACGGCCAAGGCGCGCTGTGACCCGGTGTAGAGTTGCTCCACCAGGGTGTACACGGCCTTCAGCTTGGTCAACACACTTTGGTTGAGGTTGGCGCTTCTGGGACCTGTTTAACAGAGTAAGATAAGCCGCTGGCAATGGTGGGTTATGCGATATAAAGGTTATAAACTGGACGAGAGCCGGTGGCATGACTTACCGAAGATCGCGGCAACCATCTGGGACACGTGGCGTTTTAAGCCGGAGAGCTCGGTGGTTTTCTCTGTCAGAGCCTTCTCCGCCTGTTCGGCCCGGCTCACCAGAGTAGCCTTCTCTTCGGCCCATGTTTTCCGTTCAGCTTCAAAGTCCTTTTTCAGCTTCTCTTGAGCAGCAGTACTGGACACAAATTTGGCGTTGGCCTTCCGGGTCTCAGTTTCTTGCGTCGTCAGGCGGGTTTTCAAATCGGAGATGTCAGCCTCAAGCTTCTTGTAAGCAGCCTGCACAATTTCCGGGTTATAGTATGAATAATTATTATGCGACTTTTAAAGTCCCAAGCACTTTCCAAGCAAAGACACTTGGCACTTGGGGGCTAATGCATGTCGAAAGTTTCTACAAATTACCGGTTCAAGCGAGTAAGCCGGAACTTAAGTCTACAACATATTCTATCATAAGTAGTAGACTTGGGGGCTAGAGTATGGTAAGAATAACAAGATAACTATGCAGTAAGCAAGAAGAAAGAAGAGTGGTACCTCAGACTTCTGCTGAATCAGGTTTACCATGCTGATCTCTACATCCCGGCTCTTGTGCACCTGACTGACATAGCCGGAGACGATCTCTCCGATGCTCAGATTGGCATAGTCGGTAAGGTCCAGATTGGCCCGGCGGCGCTCTAGCAGTTCTTCTTTGGCGGACCACTTGGCCAATGCAGTGGGTCTTCCCGGCTCAACAAACTCCGTCCGAGTGATTACCACGTCCGGGTCATCGGCCGGGTGAGCCAGGCTGGAGGTCTCCGGGTTAGCAGAAGTTTCTGCGATTGCTTGTCGGTTGGAGCGGCGGCTACAGGAGCAGAGGCAACTGGCGGTTCTTGAGCTGCATCCTCCGGTTCAGGCAAGTCCGGCTCTTCGACCGGCTTATTCATTTTCGCCCTCTTGCTGAGCTTTGCGTGGGCACTGAAAGTACAAAAAGGTTAGTACAAAAGCATGAGTAAAGATAAGCACAACAAGAGATGATCATCATTACCCGGGTACGGTCTTGAAGGCCGGCAGGTTTGATTGCATCGAGTCACCAGAGGAGGGTGAGGTTTCCTGATAGTTTGAATCGGAAGAATTGAGCGGTTGACGTATAACACCCGCCAAAGGATGAAAAGGGTACAAGTGGGAGATAACCTCGGTCCGGCGTTTCCTCGACGCGTCAGGTAAACCGGAGGAGAGGTCAGCGTCCTTGTTGGTCCGGGTGTGCCGCCGGCTCTCATGAATCTGTTGCTTCAAAAGAAATTGAGGATCTTGATAAGCTAAAGGATGTGAAAATCTTACTTTCCGGGTTACCCTTCGGACTTTCAGCCTTGGCAAGGGCTCCGAGTCGGAGGAAAGTGTCATTACCTCTTCAACCACCGGGTTACTTGCTCCGGTGTCATCGTGTTGATGAACAGTATTGATAAGGTGGACAGAAATAAACAACAAATACAACAAGAGCTTACAGGCTCAGGGGTTACCTCTGACTCGGAGCTGTTGCTTAGTTGCAGCAGCTCTGAAGCAGTAGGCCTACTTCCCTTCTTGCGGGGAGCGGCTCTCTTGGCGGCTTTCTTAGCCTTCCTGGCCGCCTCATGGTCATATTTGACCTTCCAGAATTTGTCATCAGCCTGAAAAATACAATGACGATTTCTTAAGGTTCAGATGAAAGCTATCTACAGAAGAAAATAAGATGTTCAGATCAGCGGCTTACCGCTGGGGCCGGGTTGGTCTTGCAGAAGGGGCTTAAGCCGGTCCTCCCGCAGTCTGCCAAACTCTCGTTCAAGAGAGCCTTGGTCATATCCTCAGCAACGTCTTCAGGAAAATCGTTGCGGCTGTGTCTCAGGGGGTCATCTTTCCGGCCCGTATACTCGCACATTAAGCCGGGGCGGCGGCTTAAGGGGATCACCCGCCAGGAGATCCAGACTCGGACCAGATCAATGCCATTAAGGCCATTTCCCAGGAGAGCCTTGATTTTGTTGATGGTGGGGATCAGAGGTTGGCGCTCCGCCTGAGTTAACTTGTCAGACAGAGGGTGAGTTGGTTCCAGACGTGAAGGGCGAAAGGCGGGCAGCGGGCTCTCGTCAGCCGGCGACGTGTCTTGGCAGTAGAACCATGTCTGGTTCCAGTCCTTTGGGTGGCTGGGCGGTTCGGCGTAAGGAAAAAGGCAGTCTCTTCGTCGCTGAATGGAGATTCCACCAAGTTCTAAGCTCGGCCCGTTGGCGCACTCGTTCTGGCGATTCAAATAGAACAGCTCTCTAAAGAGCAGAAGGCTGGGTTCCTCTCCAAGTTAGACCTCACAGAACACTTGGAAGTTGCATATGTTCGACACCAAATTGGGTCCTATATCTTGGGGCCGTAGGTCAAAGAAATTCAGAACATCCCTGAAGAACTTTGAGCCGGGCGGTGCGAAGCCCCGGCTCATATGATCCGCAAAAACTACCACCTCCCCGTCTCTTGGCTGTGGTCTTTCCTCTGAGGGGTCGGGGGGCACGGTAGGACATGACGTCCTTCTTGGGCAGGTAACCCGACTTCACAAAATCTGCTAAGGTCTCGTCGGTGACGTTGGACCTCATCCAGTTGCAAGTGATGGGTGCTTTGGGAGCTTTGGGAGGCATGGTGAAAGTCGGAAGCCTATGATAAAAGGAAACATGCCCGGTTTAATTATAAGCCGGAGGAAATTTACAGTTCAATGTTAAAGTGGCGGCTTATGGAGGGGACTAATGACATATATCTAAGTGCATCGGGTTATCCAAGCTTTTGGAAGCATTGAGAGTAATTTAATCGTCTACAGCCTTGTTATAAGTGAGCCGGCAAATTTTACGGCGCGTGTTTTCTTTGAGCCGGAAGGTTTTACAGTGCGTAGCTTCTTTAAGCCAGAAATGTAAACCGCCATGACCCAGCAGGTGCAGTTTTTTTACTAAGTGTGGTGAAAACAGGTTTCACATGTCGCAGTAATTAATTTGGATCAAAACGGTTGGCTAAAAAGGAAATTTCCTAGACCTAAAAACAGACGCAAGAGAAGTTCTTCGGTCCCAACGGAGCTTTTATGCAATGAAAAGAGATCTATTTGCATTTGAAATGGGTGCCAAACAGTTACCGCAGCGGTTCTATACAAGTCTAAGATCAAGAAGGGTGGTAAAAATCAAATCTATTGAGAATCCACGAAGAACGGTGAAGAACACGCGAAGAACAGGGGAAAACCCTACTGCAGATCTGTTCTACGGGGCAGCAAGGGCTTACAGGTGCTGGTGAGTTGCGGAGGTCGCCGCCGTTTTCTCTGGACGCAACAGGTTGATGCAGCGGCCGGAGTCAGCGAAGACGAGAAGACCCGTGGTGGCGACGGCAACGGAGCTCGAGCGGAAGAACAGTGGCGCAAGGAGGAAGACGGGTGGCTGAAGACTCATCGGGCCGGGCTACTTATAAGGGCAAGCTCATAAGTGGGCGCGAGAAACGAGGAGGCCACGGCGCGGTTATCTCACCATAAAAACGCCTTGATTTTCGGGATGGCAGTAAAGATAAAGATCTGTTGCGGATATGGTGGAATAAAAAATGGACTTAATGGAAGATGGCATCACGGAGGATTACCCGGAATCCAGAGGATGACGTCACGCCGGGTTATGGCCTTTACACAATTGTAAGCCGGAGCTTTTCTGTCGAAAGAGTTGAAGATTGACATGAGCCTGCTCAAATCAATCTTGGGCCTAATGTTGAGGATATAACCCTTAGAGTCACCCGCCCGGCGGGGCTGGATTACACATAAGGATCATCACCTGAAGCCCGGCGCCAAGCTTGAAGACGGTGGGCCGGAGATGGGCTTAAGACCCGGAGGTGGCTTAAGGCCCATAGTTACAACCGTCATTAAGGTAGAGCTTGTAGTATAAGGCAAGAATAGTTGAGAGTCCGAGCCGGACACTCTTATGAGCCGGCCGGGACTCTCAGAAGCTGCGGGGCGTTAGCCTCTCTATATAAAGCGACGACCCGGCAGCGGTTTAGGGGGAAGAAAGATCTCGTCGAGAGCCAGGCATAGCAGTTAAGCTCCCTGGTCATCGAAACCCTAATCAATACCACCTCAAATGGACGTAGGCTTTTACCTTCACCGTAAGGGGCCGAACCAGTATAAACCCTTGTGTTCCTTGTCCCGTTTAACCCCTTCAAGCTTCCTAGCGGCGATGGCTCCACGACTAAGTCCTAGCTTGAGGACATCTGCCGTGACAATTCCACGACAGTACCAGTGCAGGCGACGCAACCGAGCTCAAGTGGGAGTTCGACGAGGAACTTGGTCGTTACTATGTTTCGTTTCCTGATGATCAGTAGTGGAGCCTAGTTGGGACGATCGGGGATCTAGCATTTGGGGTTATCTTCGTTTCATTTGGATTTGACCGTAGTCGGTCTATGTGTGTATCTTGAATGATGTATGAATTTATTTATGAATAGTGTGAAGTGGCGATTGTAAGCCAACTCTCTTTATCCCCTTCTTGTTCATTACATGGGATTGTGTGAAGATGACCCTTCTTGCGACGAAACCTACAATGCGGTTATGCCTCTAAGTCGTGCCTCGACACGTGAGAGATATAGCCGCATCATGGGCGTTACAGATGGCAAACTGCTCATCACACCTCCTCTGCAATATGTCGATTGTGCTCCCAAGGACTGTGACGCCGATATCGCTGCCGATGGACCATGGTGCCTGCACCGGTCGATGAAGCTCTTGCTCCCCGACCTGCTCCGGCTCGTTCTCCTCGCCGAAGATGTAACGCAGGTAGGCGTCGACGTCGAAGCTTTGGTCGTTGCCTGGCATGCTAGGAATAACTAATGGTAGATGGGTGAGGACTAGATCTTCGCAGAGTGTCGCGGCGGTGCATTTCCGCCTGGGTTATATGCAGCAAGCCGTTAGCTGGTGGCGGGAAACCGATGAGGGAATAGGTGTGGATTTTACAATTCATCCATGTGGAGCGCGGGAAGCATTCGCTGGAGTGCGGGAAGACTAAGTGGAGCACACACACAACCCGAAGACCGTATCCGGTGACACGTGTTATTTAGCACACAAGTGTTAACATAAGGAAACATATGTGTAACTTACTCATCATCGCACATGAGTACTCGCAAACGCATCGTGTGCGATATTCCTAGCCACCGCAAGCAACTCATTTGCATTTTTCAAAGTTTTTTGTAGACACAGAATCGCACACGAACTAACTGTATTAACCATCTGTGTTGTAATTTCTCATCGCAAACAGTTCATCCGAGTCGGCTGTTTGCCACGTATAACACACATCTTGTTAAGTTGAACTATTTCTGTTGCGTTCGCTAATCGAAAACAGTTCTTCTGAGTGAACCGTATGCACTATATCACACACACCTTGATCTGGCTAACCGTTTATGTTGCACTCCCTAGTAGCAAACGGTTCATCGGACTGAACTGTATGCCGTTTATCGCACACACATTGATATGGCTGCCTGTTTCTATTGTTCTGCCTCATCGCAAACGCAACTAAAATCTGAACCGTGTTTGATGCATCCTCCATCGCAAACGTTTTGCACCTTTTTGACAGTTTATTACACCAACGTTTGTGATTATGGCATCGCACACGGTTTCGTCGAAGGGTCTCTGATCGTAGTGTTGCGTTAGCAGCATTCTGCTGTAGTGGTTGTTGAGGACTTGAGAACTCATATATATATATAGGAAATGAAGAACACCAGTCGAAAAGATGAAGAAATAGGAAAGTTGAAGAATTTGACCAAATTAAGGAATTTGAAAATTTTAAGAATTTGCAAAATGAATAAAAACTCAAATTGAAGATTTTCAACTTTTGTTGGTGGCGTGTCCTGCCGTATAAGAATGATGATTTCAGACATCGCGTACAATTGTCGTAGGGCTCTGAGAATCAAATTCTTCATTAATTTCTTCACACTTAGAGGGTTGGTCTTCATTGATTGAACAAAAACGTTACTTCGTGTGTTGCACATCTAAGTCATCAATTTGCATAAGTGTTAGGATGTGTGTCAAAGAACATTTGAAGATTCTAAGATACTTAGCTCACACCGCAACTTGCTAAATCTCTTCTCATCGAAGTGCTTTGTGAAGATATCCGCTAGCTGCTCTTCAGTCTTCACGTGCTCAATAGAGATGTCGCCCTTCAACACATGATCTCGAAGAAAATGATGACGAATCTGGATGTGCTTTATCTTCGAGTGCTGAACTGGGTTATGAGCAATCTTGATGGCACTCTCGTTGTCACAGAATAGTGGCACATTCTTCACATTGATGCCGTAGTCCTTGAGGGTTTTCTTCATCCATAGCAATTGAGCACAGCAAGAACCAGCAACAATGTACTCATCTTCAGCAGTAGAGTGTGATACGTAGTTCTGCTTCTTCAAGGACCAACATACTAAGGATCATCCGAGGAAATGGCATGTGCGTGATGTTGACTTGCGATCCACTTGATCACCAGCATAGTCAGAGTGTTGGTCCTTGAATTTTATCAAAAGCCGAGCCCTTGGGATACCATAATCCAAGTGTTGGAGTGTGAGCTAGATATCGAAGAATATGCTTCACGGTCTTATGGTGTTATTCCTTCAGTGTAGCTTGAAAACGGGCACACATGTAAACACTAAGCATAATATCAGGCCTAGATGCATGCAGATACAATAAAGAGCCAATCATGGAGCGGTATACCTTTTGATCGAAGTCTATACCATTTTCATCAGTGCATAGATGGCCATTTGTGGGCATAGGGATTTTGACGCCTTTGCAATCTTGCATGCCGAATTTCCTCAACACATCCTTGAGGTATTTCTTTTGAGATATGAAGATGTCATTGCGTTGTTGACGAATTTGAAGACCTAAGAAGAATTTAAATTCTCCCATCATAGACATTTGATACTCCTCACTCATCATATAGGCAAATGATACATTGTTGAGTTATTTCCTTATTTCATGATAAATGTTTATTATTCATGCTAGAATTGTATTAACCGGAAACATGATACATGTGTGAATACATAGACAAACAGAGTGTCACTAATATGCCTCTACTTGACTAGCTCGTTGATCAAAGATGGTTATGTTTCCTAGCCATAGACATGAGTTGTCATTTGATTAACGAGATCACATCATTAGGAGAATGATGTGATTGACTTGACCCATTCCGTTAGCTTAGCACTCGATCGTTTAGTATGTTGCTACTGCTTTCTTCATGACTTATACATGTTCCTATGACTATGAGATTATGCAACTCCCGTTTATCGGAGGAACACTTTGTGTGCTACCAAACGTCACAACGTAACTGGGTGATTATAAAGGTGCTCTACAGGTGTCTCCGAAGGTACTTGTTGGGTTGGCGTATTTCGAGATTAGGATTTTTCACTCCGATTGTCGGAGAGGTATCTCTGGGCCCACTCAGTAATGCACATCACTATAAGCCTTGCAAGCATTGTAACTAATGAGTTAGTTGCGGGATGATGTATTACAGAACGAATAAAGAGACTTGCCGGTAACGAGATTGAACTAGGTATTGAGATACCGACGATCGAATCTCGGACAAGTAACATACCGATGACAAAGGGAACAACGCATGTTGTTATGCGGTCTGACCGATAAAGATCTTCGTAGAATATGTAGGAGCCAATATGGGCATCCAGGTCCCGCTATTGGTTATTGACCAGAGAGGTGTCTCGATCATGTCTACATAGTTCTCGAACCCATAGGGTCCGCACACCTAACGTTCGTTAACGATATAGTACTATGAGTTATGTATGTTGGTCACCGAATGTTGTTCGGAGTTTTGGATGAAATCATGGATATGACGAGGAACTCCGGAATGGTCCGGAAGTAAAGATTGATATGTGGATAGTAGTGTTTGATCTCCGGAAAGGTTCCGGAATCCATCGGAAGGGGTTCCGGATGTTTGCCAAAATGTTTGGGCACAAGAACACTTTATCTGGGCCACAGGGGAAAGCCCATGAGGTTTTTGGAAAGCGCAAAAGGAAGTTTTGCGGAGTCCAGGGGCCAGACGCCAGGGTCCCTGGCGTCTGGGTCCAGACGCCGGGAACCCTGGCGTCTGCACCCTGGAGTCCGAGAAGGACTCTTGCCTTTCGGGTGAAACCGACTTTCTGGAGGCTTTTACTCCAAGTTTCGACCCCAAGGCTCGACATATAAATAGAGGGGTAGGGCTAGCACCCAAGAGACATCAAGAAACACCAAGCCGTGTGCCGGCAACCCCGTCTCCTCTAGTTTATCCTCCATCATAGTTTTCGTAGTGCTTAGGCGAAGCCCTCCGAAGATTGTTCTTCACCAACACCGTCACCACGTTGTCGTGCTGCCGGAACTCATCTACTACTTCGCCCCTCTTGCTGGATCGAGAAGGCGAGGACGTCACCGAGCCGAACATGTGCAGAACTCGGAGGTGCCGTGCTTTCGGTACTTGGATCATTCGGATCGTGATGACGTACGACTACATCAACCGCGTTGATATAATGCTTCCGCTTTCGGTCTACGAGGGTACGTGGATACACCCTCCCCTCTCGGTTCTATGCATCACCATGATCTTGCGTGTGCGTAGGAATTTTTTTGAAATTACTACGTTCCCCAACAGTGGCATCCGAGCCAGGTTTTATGCGTAGATGTCATATGCACGAGTAGAACACAAGTGAGTTGTGGGCGATATAAGTCATACTGCTTACCAGCATGTCATACTCTGGTTCGACTGTATTGTTGGATGAAGCGGCCTGGACCGACATTACGCGTACGCTTACGCGAGACTGGTTCTACCGACATGCTTTGCACACAGGTGGCTGGCGGGTGTCAGTTTCTCCAACTTTAGTTGAACCGAGTGTGGCTACGCCCGGTCCTTGCGAAGGTTAAAACAGCACCAACTTGACAAACTATCGGTGTGGTTTTGATGCGTAGGTAAGAACGATTCTTGCTCAGCCCGTAGCAGCCACATGAAAACTTGCAACAACAAAGTAGAGGACGTCTAACTTGTTTTTGCAGGGCATGTTGTGATGTGATATGGTCAAAGCATGATGTGATATGTTTTGTAACCGAGTTATCGGCAACTGGCAGGAGCCATATGGTTGTCGCTTTATTGTATGCAATGCAATCGCCCTGTAATGCTTTACTTTGTCACTAAGCGGTAGCGATAGTCTTAGAAGCATAAGATTGGTGAGACGACAACGATACTACGATGGAGATCAAGGTGTCTCGCCGGTGACGATGCTGATCATGACGGTGCTTCGGAGATGGAGATCACAAGCACAAGATGATGATGGCCATATCATATCACTTATATTGATTGCATGTGATGTTTATCTTTTATGCATCTTATCTTGCTTTGATTGACGGTAGCATTATAAGATGATCTCTCACTAAATTTCAAGATAAAAGTGTTCTTCCTGAGTATGCACCGTTGCCAAAGTTCGTCGTGCCCAGACACCATGTGATGATCGGGTGTGATAAGCTCTACGTCCATCTACAACGGGTGCAAGCCAGTTTTGCACACGCAGAATACTCAGGTTAAACTTGACGAGCCTAGCATATGCAGATATGGCCTCGGAACACTGAGACCGAAAGGTCGAGCGTGAATCATATAGTAGATATGATCAACATAGTGATGTTCACCATTGAAAGCTACTCCATTTCACGTGATGATCGGTTATGGTTTAGTTGATTTGGATCACGTGATCACTTAGATGATTAGAGGAATGTCTATCTAAGTGGGAGTTCTTAAGTAATATGATTAATTGAAGTTTAATTTATCATGAACTTAGTCCTGGTAGTATTTGCATATCTATGTTGTAGATCAATTGCTCGCGTTTAGCTCCCCTATTTTATTTTTGATATGATCCTAGAGAAAACTAAGTTGAAAGATGTTAGTAGCAATGATACGGATTGGATTCGTGATCTGAGGATTTTCCTCATTGCTGCATAGAAGTATAATGTCCTTGATGCACCGCTAGGTGACAGACCTATTGCAGGAGCAGATGCAGACGTTATGAACGTTTGACAAAAGCTCAGTATGATGACTACTTGATAGTTTAGTGCACCATGCTTTACGGCTTAGAACCGGGACTTCAAAAATGTTTTGAATGCCACAGAGCATATAAGATGTTCTAAGAGTTGAAATTGGTATTTCATACTCATGCCCGTGTCGAGAGGTATGAGACCTCTGACAGTACTTTACCTACAAGATGGAGGAGAATTGCTCAGCTAGTGAGCATATGCTCAGAATGTCTGAGTACTACAATCACTTGAATTAAGTGGGAGTTAATCTTCCAGATAAGATAGTGATTGACAGGGTTCTCTAGTCACTATCACCAACTTATTAGAACTTCGTGATGAACTATAATATGCAAGGGATAACAGAAATGATTCCCAAGCTCTTCGTGATGCTGAAATCGACGAAGGTAGAAATCAAGAAAAACATCAAGTGTTGATGGTTAACAAGACCACTAGTTTCAAGAAAAGGGCAAAGGGAAGAAGGGGAACTTCAAGAAGAACGACAAGCGAGTTGCTGCTCAAGTGAAGAAGCCCAAGACCTAAGCCTGAGACTGAGTGCTTCTACTGCAAAGGAACTGGTCACTGGAAGCGGAACTGCCCCAAGTATTTGGCGGATAAGAAGGATGGCAAAGTGAACAAAGGTATATTTGATATACATGTTATTGATGTGTACTTTAATAGTATTTATAGCAACCCCTCAGTATTTGATACTAGTTCAGTTGCTAAGATTAGTAACTCGAAACGGGAGTTGCAGAATGAACAGAGACTAGTTAAGGGTGAAGTGACGATGTGTGTTGGAAGTGGTTCCAAGATTGATATGATCATCATCGCACACTCCCTATACTTTCGGGATTAGTGTTGAACCTAAATAAGTGTTGTTTCGTGTTTGCGTTGAGCATGAATATGATTTGATCATGTTTATTGCAAAACGGTTATTCATTTAAGATAGAGAATAATTGTTGTTCTATTTACATGAATAAAACCTTATATGGTTACACACCCAATGAAAATGGTTCGTTGGATCTCGATCATAGTGATACATATATTTATAATATTGGAACCAAAAGATGCAAAGTTAATTATGATAGTGCAACTTATTTGTCGCACTGCCGTTTAAGTCATATTGGTGTAAAGCGCATGAAGAAACTCCATGCTGATGGGCTTTTGGAATCACTTGATTATGAATCACTTGATGCTTGCGAACCATGCCTTATGGGCAAGATGACTAAGACTCCGTTCTCCGGAACAATGGAGCGAGCAACAGACTTATTGGAAATAATACATACTGATGTATGCGATCCGATGAGTGTTGAGACTCACGGCAGGTATCGTTATTTTCTGACCTTCACAGATGATTTGAGTAGATATGGGTATATCTACTTGATGAAACATAAGTCTGAAACATTTGAAAAGTTCAAAGAATTTCAGATTGAAATGGAAAATCATCGTGACAATAAAATAAGGTTTCTACGATCTGATCGCGGAGACAAATATTTGAGTTACGAGTTTGGTCTTCAAATTAAAACAATGTGGAATAGTTTCACAAATTCGTGCCACCTGGAACACCACAACATAATGGTGTGTCCGAACGTCATAACCGTACTTTATTGGACATAGTGCAATCTATGATGTTTCTTACCGATTTACCACTATAGTTTTGGGGTTATGCATTAGAGACAGCTGCATTCACATTAAAAAAGGGCATCACCTGAATCCGTTGAGACGACACCGTATGAACTGTGGTTTAGCAAGAAACCTAAGCTGTCGTTTCTTAAAGTTTGGGGCAGCGATCCTTATGTGAAAAAGTTTCAAACTGATAAGCTCGGACCCAAATCGGAGAAGTGCATCTTCATAGGATACCCAAACAAAATTGTTGGGTACACCTTCTATCACAGATTCGAAGGCAAATTCGTTGCCAAGAATGGATCCTTTCTAGAGAAGGAGTTTCTCTCGAAAGAAGTGAGTGGGAGGAAAGTAGAACTTGATGAGGTAACTGTACCTTCTCCCGAATTGGAAAGTAGTTCATCACTGAAATCAGTTCCAGTGATGCTTACACCAATTACTAAGGAAGTTAATGATGATGATCATGAAGCTTCTGATCAAGTTACTACCGAACCTCGTAGGTCAACCAGAGTAAGATCCGCACCAGAGTGGTACGGTAATCCTGTTCTGGAGGTTATGTTACTAGACCATGACGAACCTACAAACTATGAGGAAGCGATGGTGAGCCCAGATTCCGCAAAATGGCTTGAGGCCATGAAATCTGAGATGGGATCCATGTATGAGAACAAAGTGTGGACTTTGGTTGAGTTTCCCGATGATCGGCAAGCCATAGAAAATAAATGGATCTTCAAGAGGAACACGGACGCTGATAGTAGTGTTACTATCTACAAAGCTAGACTTGTCGAAAAAGGTTTTTGACAAAGTTCAAGGTGTTGACTACAATGAGATTTTCTCACTCGCAGCGATGCTTAAGTCTGTCCGAATCATGTTAGCAAATTGCCACATTTTATGAAATCTGGCAAATGGATGTCAAAACTACATTCCTTAATGGATTTCTTAAAAAAGAGTTGTATATGATGCAACCAGAAGGTTTTGTCAATCCTAAAGGTGCTAACAAAATGTCCAAGCTCCAGCGATCCATCTATGGACTGGTGCAAGCATCTCGGAGTTGGAATATACGCTTTGATGAGTTGATCAAAGCATATAGTTTTATACAGACTTGCGGTGAAGCCTATATTTACAAGAAAGTGAGTGGGAGCACTAAAACATTTCTGATAAGTATATGTGAATAACATATTGTTGATCGGAAATAATGTAGAATTATTCTGCAAAGCATAAAGGAGTGTTTGAAAGGAGTTTTTCAAAGAAAGACCTCGGTGAAGCTGCTTACATATTGAGCATCAAGATCTATAGAGATAGATCAAAACGCTTGATAAGTTTTTTCAATGAGTACATACCTTGACAAGATTTTGAAGTAGTTCAAAATGGAACAGTCAAAGAAAGAGTTCTTGCCTGTGTTACAAGGTGTGAAATTGAGTAAGACTCAAAGCTCGACCACGGCAGAAGATAGAAAGAGAATGAAAGTCATTCCCTATGCCTCAGCCATAGGTTCTATAAAGTATGCCATGCTATGTACCAGATCTATTGTATACCCTACACTGATTTTGGCAAGGGAGTACAATAGTGATCTAGGAGTAGATCACTGGAGAGCGGTCAAAATTATCCTTAGTGGAATAAGGATATGTTTGTCGATTATGGAGGTGAGAAAAGGTTCGTCGTAAAAGGGTTACGTCGATGCAAGTTTTGAAACTGATCCAGATGACTCTAAGTCTCAATCTGGATACATATTGAAAGTGGGAGCAATTAGCTAAAGTAGCTCCGTGCAAAGCATTGTAGACATAGAAATTTGCAAAATACATACGGATCTGAATATGGCAGACCCGTTGACTAAACTTCTCTCACAAGCAAAACATGATCACACTTTAGTACTCTTTGGGTGTTAATCACATAGCGATGTGAACTAGATTATTGACTCTAGTAAACCCTTTGGGTGTTGGTCACATGACAATGTGAACTAGACTATTGACTCTAGTAAACCCTTTGGGTGTTAGTCACATGGAGATGTGAACTAATCACATAAAGTTGTGAACTAGATTATTGACTCTAGTGCAAGTGGGAGACTGAAGGAAATATGCCCTAGAGGCAATAATAAAGTTATTATTTATTTCCTTATTTCATGATAAATGTTTATTATTCATGCTAGAATTGTATTAACCGGAAACATGATACATGTGTGAATACATAGACAAACAGAGTGTCAATAATATGCCTCTACTTGACTAGCTCGTTGATCAAAGATGGTTATGTTTCCTAGCCATAGACATGAGTTGTCATTTGATTAATGGGATCACATCATTAGGAGAATGATGTGATTGACTTGACCCATTTCGTTAGCTTAGCACTCGATCGTTTAGTATGTTGCTACTGCTTTCTTCATGACTTATACATGTTCCTATGACTATGAGATTATGCAACTCCCGTTTACCGGAGGAACACTTTGTGTGCTACCAAACGTCACAACGTAACTGGGTGATTATAAAGGTGCTCTACAGGTGTCTCCGAAGGTACTTGTTGGGTTGGCGTATTTCGAGATTAGGATTTGTCACTCCGATTGTCGGAGAGGTATCTCTGGGCCCACTCAGTAATGCACATCACTATAAGCCTTGCAAGCATTGTAAGTAATGAGTTAGTTGCAGGATGATGTATTACAGAACGAGTAAAGAGACTTGCCGGTAATGAGATTGAACTAGGTATTGAGATACCGACGATCGAATATCGGGCAAGTAACATATCGATGACAAAGGGAACAACGTACGTTGTTATGCGGTCTGATCGATAAAGATCTTCATAGAATATGTAGGAGCCAATATGGGCATCCAGGTCCCGCTATTGGTTATTGACCAGAGAGGTGTCTCGGTCATGTCTACATAGTTCTCGAACCCGTAGGGTCCGCACGCTTAACGTTCGTTGACGATATAGTACTATGAGTTATGTATGTTGGTGACCGAATGTTGTTCGGAGTTTTGGATGAGATCACGGATATGACGAGGAATTCCGGAATGGTCCGGAAGTAAAGATTGATATGTGGATAGTAGTGTTTGATCTCCGGAAAGGTTCCGGAATCCATCGGAAGGGGTTCCGGATGTTTCCCGAAATGTTTGGGCACAAGAACACTTTATCTGGGCCAAAGGGGAAAGCCCACAAGGTTTTTGGAAAGCGCAAAAGGAAGTTTTGCGGAGTCCAGGGGCCAGACGCCAGGGTCCCTGGCGTCTGGGTCCAGACGCCGGGAACCCTGGCGTCTGCCCCTGGAGTCCGAGAAGGACTCTTGCCTTTTGGGTGAAACCGACTTTGTGGAGGCTTTTACTCCAAGTTTCGACCCCAAGGCTTAACATATAAATAGAGGGATAGGGCTAGCACCCAAGAGACATCAAGAACCACCAAGCCGTGTGCCGGCAACCCCGTCTCCTCTAGTTTATCCTCCATCATAGTTTTCTTAGTGCTTAGGCGAAGCCCTGCGAAGATTGTTCTTCACCAACACCGTCACCACGCCGTCGTGCTGCCGGAACTCATCTACTACTTCGCCCCTCTTGCTGGATCGAGAAGGCGAGGACGTCATCGAGCCGAACGTGTGCAGAACTCGGAGGTGCCGTGCTTTCAGTACTTGGATCAGTCGGATCGTGAAGAAGTACGACTACATCAACCGCGTTGATATAACGCTTCCGCTTTCGGTCTACGATGGTACGTGGACACACTCTCCCCTCTCGTTGCTATGCATCACCATGATCTTGCATGTGCGTACAATTTTTTTTGAAATTACTACATTCCCCAACAGAAAGGGTGCACAAGAACGGTCTGGAAAAACCATACTCGTGGTATTTAGTAATTTCTCAAGCCTTTTACAGGGAATGGACAGAGATTTCAATGGAATGCATGGCAATAGTCAACCACAAACACGTAATTTACTGGGTTATCAACTATAGAACAATGAAATATGTGCTTCAAAAACATGACGGCTGGCATGGTGCCATGGTATGGCCTCACCGTGCCCTAGTTAAAAGCTGAGAAGGTTTGATTTATGTTGTCATGCACGCCCTTCATAAATCGAACCATCACCGAGGAAGTTCAATGCTTTCGAGAGGGAAATCACCAAGATTGAAGGGGGATCCAAATTTCCATCCTAGTTTGTCATTCAGTTTTTTCCAACGATCAACATACCGCCTCAAATGAAACGTGTACAAATTTGACATTTTTCGAACTCATTTACCATATTTAGGGGATTGTGTGCATTTTCTAGGCATTAATTATGCACATAATTCAAATTCGAACAATCGGTGCATGAAAAGGTGCGCAAGAACGGTCTGGAAAACCATGCTCGTGCTATACAAAAAATGAAACACATGGTTGGAAAACATGACGCCTGGTGTGGTGCCATGGTATGGCCTCACCATGCCCTGGTAAAAATTAGAGAATGTTTTCCTTATGTCGTGATGCGCGCCTTTCATAAAACGAACCATCATCAGAGGAAGTTTCATGGTTTCGAGGGGGAAATCACCAAGATTGAAGGGGGATCCAAATTTCCTTTGTCCTTTGTCCACGAGTTTCTTTCTATGATGAGCATACAACCTGCAAATCACCGTGTTCAAATTTGGCACTTTTCCAGGTTCATTTGCCATATTTAGGGGATTATGTGCACTTCCTAGGCATTAATGCGCATAATTCAAGTTCAAACAATCGATACATGAAAGGGTCCACAAGAACGGCTTAGAAAACCATGCTCGTGCCATTTAGTAAATTATCTTGCCTTTTACAAGGAATGGACAGATATTTCGATGAAATGTGTGGAAATAGTCAACCACAAATGTTTGTTGTTGGGTTTTCAACTATAGAAAAAAATGAAATAAATGCTTAAAAAACATGACGCCTGGCATGGTGCCATGGTATGACCTCACCATGCCCTAGTAAAAATTTGAGAAGGTTTGGCTTATGTTGTCATGCCCGCCCTTCATAAATCGAACCATCACCGAGGAAGTTCCATGCTTTCAAGAGGGAAAATCCCCAAGACTGAAGGGGAATCCTAATTTCCGTCCTAGTTTGTCATTCAGTTTTTTTCCAACGATCAACATACCGCCTCAAATGCAACGTGTTCAAATTTGACATTTTCCTGGGCTCATTTGCCATATTTAGGGGATTATGTGCATTTTCTAGGCATTAATGGACATAATTCAAATTTGAACAATCGGTGCATGAAAAGGTGCACAAGAATGGTCTGGAAAACCATGCTCGTGTTATTTAGCACATTCTCATGCCTTTTACAAGGAATGGGCAGATATTTCAAGGAAATGTGTGGCAATAGTCAACCATAAACGCGTCGTTTACTCGGTTAACAACTATACAAAAAATGAAACACATGGTTGGAAAACATGACGCCTGGCGTGGTTCCATGGTATGGCCTCACCATGCCCTGGTAAAAATTGGAGAATGTTTTCCTTATGTCGTGATGCGCGCCTTTCATAAATCGAACCATCACCGAGGAAGTTCATGGTTTCAAGGGGGAAATCACCATGATTGAAGGGGGGGTCCAAATTTCCTTTGTCCTTTGTCCACGAGTTTTTTTCTATGATGAACATACAAACTGCAAATCACCGTGTTCAAATTTGGCACTTTTCCAGGTTCATTTGCCATATTTAGGGGATTATGTGCATTTCCTAGGCATTAATGCGCATAATTCAAGTTCAAACAATCGATGCATGAAAGGGTCCACAAGAACGGCCTAGAAAACCATGCTCGTGCCATTTAGTAATTTTTGATGCCTTTTACAAGGAATGGACAGATATTTCGATGAAATGTGTGGCAATAGTCAACCACAAATGTCTGTTTGTTGGGTTTTCAACTATAAAAAATGAAATAAATGCTTAAAAAACATGACGCCTGGCATGGTGCCATGGTATGACCTCACCATGCCTTGGTAAAAAATTGAGAAGGTTTGGCTTATGTTGTCATGCACGCCCTTCATAAATCGAACCATCACCGAGGAAGTTCCATGCATTCGAAAGGGAAATCCTCAAGATTGAAGGGGAATCCAAATTTTCTTTGTTCTTTGCCCTGGAGTTTTTTCTATGACGAACATACACCCTACAAATCACCGTGTTCAAATTTGGCATTTTTCCGGGCTCATTTACCATATGTAGGGGATTATGTGCATTTTCTAGGCATTTAGCGCACATAAATCCAATCCAGCTACAGGTACGGGTGTAATGTGAGGGACGTGGATTGTCGTTCGATCGCGGCGCATCCAACGGTGCACACGCGCGATCCGCGTGGCTGGGGTTCCGGCCAATCATAACACAACACACAATAGGCTCAGCGCACACTGTTTCCGGAAGCGATGGAGATGAACCGTGTGCGATAATGAATGAGCAAAATTGTAAGGGAAGCCAAATTTCTGTTGTCGTTTGTGGTTGAGCTCTTGAATACCACCGCACTGTACGGCTGCCCGGCCCCTCCATCCCAGAGCTCTCTCCAGGCATCGTCCATGGCACCGTGGCGCACAGTAACTGGTAAGGAAGCGATGGCATCCCACCGCGCCGCGTTCCTCGCCGCCCGCGACTCCGCACATGGTAAGGAAGCGATGGCATCTCGCCGCGCCAAGTTCATCGCCGCTGGCGGCCAGACAGTTACATGGGCGGACTTTGAGGCTACCATGGCCGAATGGGTGGTGGATCTAGAGGCGGCCAAAGCCGCACAGAAGGAGCGGAAAAGGCAAAAGGCAGTCAGGAAAAGAGAGTCCCGCCACCGCAAGAAAAAAGAGGCCGCACGCCATGGTGAGGAGATCTTGGCGGACATCAAACCACGGTGGGCTGCCGCCTACAAGGCCGGGAAGGAGAACGTCGGCGTCTGGCTAGCATGCCCTGATGGCAGCATGTGAGAAGTAGTTTAAGTTTGTAGTATTAGAGCAAATTACCAGTAGTACTTTAAGTTTGTAGTATTAACGTACAATGTCGGTAAGAGCATCCTTTGAGGGCTTTGAGCGTTGATTAGCATATGTGCCCGTGTGCGTTTTTTTCGTTAATCATTAGAATATCCCAAAACACACGGTTTCTATGTCATACCCGTCTGCGTTTTTTGCATTAATGACCCATAAGTCAGTTACCTATGCAATATTTCCTAATAAACCAGGCGTACCATTGACCGAAAAAAATCAAGTACACATGTACATTTTTTGAAGACGGGGTCTGCCAACTTTCTTTTTTCTCGCACACGAGTATTTTACGCTCTTCGTCTGCGTTGTGTGTTTCCCCCGCCCAAGTTTCAAATTTCGCACCGAAATTTTCATTAGGTGCGCAATTTCAGAGTTTATTCCTCCAACCACATCCCCTTCCCCTCAGTATCACCCCTCCCTCGCGCCTTCCCCTACCGGCATCTCAAACCGCCGCCGCCGCAACCAGAGCTTCAACCACATCTACGTTTTGCTCGGATCCAGTCAGGTAACCCACCGATCTCTATCACGTCCCCGGCCTGATTGCTTAAATGGCGCCTGCGAAACATCCTCATGCCTCCAAATCCCCCCCCCCCGCCAGGAGCTGATGGCGGTCCATGGCGCGATGGCCGCTGTGCGTGTTGACCCAGAGGAACACCTCGCCTCCGCTGCCGCAGCCGACATGGTGCAGGCTCTGGCCTAGATGAAGTCCCCCAGCGACTACTGTCGGTGTCAAAACCGGCGGATCTCGGGTAGGGGGTCCCAAACTGTGCGTCTAAGGCGGATGGTAACAGGAGGAGGGGGACACGATGTTTACCCAGGTTCGGGCTCTTTCGATGGAGGTAATACCCTACTTCCTACTTGATTGATCTTGATGATATGAGTATTACAAGAGTTGATCTACCACGAGATCGTAGAGGCTAAACCCTGGAAGCTAGCCTATGGTATGATTGTTGTCGTCCTACGGACTAAAACCCTCCGGTTTATATAGACACGGGAGGGGGCTAGGGTTACACAGAGTCGGTTACAAGGGAGGAGATCTACATATCCGTATTGCCAAGCTTGCCTTCCACGCCAAGGAGAGTCCCATCCGGACACGGGACGAAGTCTTGAGTCTTGTATCTTCATAGTCCAACAGTCCGGCCAACGGATATAGTCCGGCTGTCTGAGGACCCCCTAATCCAGGACTCCCTCAGTAGCCCCTGAACCAGGCTTCAATGACGATGAGTCCGGCGCGCAGATTGTCTTCGGCATTGCAAGGCGGGTTCCTCCTCCGAATACTCCACAGAAGTTTTTGAACACAAGGATAGTGTCCGGCTCTGCAAAACAAATTCCACATACCATCATAGAGAGAATAATATTTCCACAAATCTAAACTGCTGACAACTTTTCATGACGTGGCATCACACCACGGCCCGGTCATTATTCGAACCGTTTTTCACAACCAGCCACTGCACATATCACGAGGCGGTTTCCTTGGCACGTCTTGTCGAAGCAGAGATCGTGTCCCATTATCACGGGATTCTCATCAATACGGGTGTGGGTAACCCAACCGCGCCATCAATTACGGCGCTTGGGGAATAAGCGGTTTTACCAGGCAAGTGAGGAGGCGCAGAATCCCTGCTGCCTTTATAAGGGGGTAAGGACTCCCTTTCGCACCCACGCTTTCTACTTCCCGATTCATTCCCCTCCGCCCAAGCTCCAGCGCCCAGGCGTTCATCTTCTCTGCCCACAAAAGGCCTTCCGAAGATGTCCAGATCCAGAGCAAGAGGCAAATGGATGGCCTCTACCATCCGAGAGAAGGATATCAAAAAGCTTCTGGAAGCCGGGTACTTGGCCAAGAAAATCAGCCACCGACTCCCGACGGCGGGATAGATTGTCCCTACTCCGGAACCCCATGAGAGGGTTGTATTCCTCCCTCACTTTGTCCGCGGGCTAGGGTTTCCCCTCCACCCGTTCGTTCGCGGCATCATGTATTACTATGGGATTGATCTTCACGATATGTCCCCTAATTCTTTTCTCAACATCTCGACATTCATTCTCGTGTGCGAGGCTTTTCTCCGCATCTCGCCGCACTTCGGTTTATGGCTGAAGATTTTTAACGTGATGCCCAAGGTGGTGGGCGGCGAGCACGCCAAGTGCGGGGGCGCTATGGTGTAACGCCCCGGATTCGATGCGCCAGGTGTCTTCCAGTTATTCGCCGTCGTTGCCATGTCATTTGCTTGCGTGTTGCATTTTGCCATGTCATCATCTGCATTTCATCTTCATGTGTTTCAAAACTTGCATCCGTTCGGATCCTCCCGGTTCTCTCTGTTGTCCGTTCCGATCCTTTTTACTCTCGCACCGCGTCCGTCACCCCTCTCAATCCTTGTTTCGTGAGCGGGAGAAAAACGTTCTCGGAATGGGCCGAGATTTGCCGAGTGGCCTTGGTATAGCACCGGTAGACCGCCCGTCAAATTTCGTTCCATTTGGAGGTCG
The DNA here is from genome assembly GCF_018294505.1 of Triticum aestivum. Taxonomy (NCBI): domain Eukaryota; kingdom Viridiplantae; phylum Streptophyta; class Magnoliopsida; order Poales; family Poaceae; genus Triticum; species Triticum aestivum. The sequence continues at coordinate 322,393,987 of NC_057799.1, forward strand.
TTTGATGCCCCAACGGCTAACCGTGTAGCCCGAAACCCCCGTCTCTTTGCAGCCCAGCACCCCCCAGATCAGCCCACTAACCCAGCAAACTCCCCTCCATGCTCTCGGTCGTTCGATCATGATCATGTGGGCGAAAACCGCACCTCGTTTGGACACTCCTAGCTCCCTCTACCTATATATATGTGTCTCTCCCGAAATTTTCACGCAGTCCAAACCCTAGCCCCGCTCCTCTGCGCCACCGGAGGAAATCGCCGCCGCCGGACGTGTCCGCCGGACACGTCGCTCCTGCCAATCAGAGCGTGACACGTCACCCCGCCGCCTCTCTCCTCCAACCGGCGCCCTCCATGTGTCCCCGTCGCCCTTTCTCTCTCCTCCCCGCTGCCGCGGCCCGCGGAGCCCATACGGGGCC
>NC_057799.1:322394769-322477755 GCF_018294505.1 Triticum aestivum
CCGCGCCTCTCCCTCGCCGGCGCCGCCCCATCCCCGGCCTCTCCTTCCTCCCCCGAGCTCCCTCGGCTCCAACTCCGGCGATCTCCATCCGGCCCGATCCGATCTGACAGTAGAGGTTGACTCTCCCTCCCCCTCGAATTTCTCTAGGTCTGGAAACTATTGCACTCTGTTGCCCTGTTCTTTGCGTCATAACTCCATGCATACTGCTCCGTTTCATGCGTGTATTATGTCAAAATGTTCACTGGGAGATGCTCTACATTTCATTCCATTGTGCCATGTTTTTTGAGCTCATCTTCCCTAATCATCGTTGCAAGACTGCTATGTGATGTTTACTGCTTCCTGTTAACAGAACTTAGTGTTTTGTTATTTTTGTTGCATTTAATCTGTGCATCTTATGAGCATGAGCTCTACATGTGTTTTGGTCTATGCCATGCTATCTTTACAGTGGTGCTTGTCTTGTATTTTTAGGATCTATGTGGTGACTAGCACAAGCATGCAAACTAGCCTCCCTGATGTTGCTGATTTCTGTGACTTAGTGTTTTCTGCTAAGTCTGAGTCTGTTATATTTTGTTGCTATGTAAACCTGCTGCTACAAGTCATTCTATTCATAATATGGAGATGTTCACTAAGGATGTTTTGTTATACATGTTATGGTGAATCCATCAATGCCCTTGTTTGCATTTATAGCCTGCTGTAGATTGTTGTTATCATGCTCTAAAGCTGCTAAATAATGTTGCTGTCAATGTGTCAACATGAAGTTCATTATTGTCATGTGCTTTGCTAGAGATCCTTGTACCCTATGACTATGCTATTGCCATTCTTAGCTTCATATGTATGCCATATTGCTGTTGGTTACCTTGTTACACCATGTATTGCTCTGTGGTGAGTGGTTCAAGCTCACCAACATGCCTACTTATCGTTGTTTCTGCCATGCCCTGTTATTTTCAGTCTGGATCTGTCATATAACTTGCTATGTTTACATGGGTGCCATAATATCTTCTGTGCCTTTTTGGATCATGTTCAGTAAGGGACATTTGTTATATGCTTTGAGTAGAATCATGCCATGCCTTTTTTTGCCATGATATGTTCCTATAACATGTTGTTTCATAGCTCTTAACATTGCAACCTGATGTTATACCTGCCATGTCCAGTAATTCTGCTAATCTGTGACCCTGTTATAATTTGCATGCTTGCCATGTCATTTTGAGCATGTTCTATTGGTTTCTGGAGATAGCTCAGTGTTCATGTTTTGTAATGCTTTACCTGTGTATCATGTCAATGCCTTTTGTTTTCATGTTGGGGTGCTGTAGCATGTTGTTTGGATGCCTGCATTATGCCTAGTTGCTGTTTTGGACAGATTGTTGCTATATCTTGTTTGGAGTGTATGTGTTGCACCGTTGCTCCGTTTTGAGTGTGCTCTACATGAAACTTGCTTAGAATTGCATATAGTTTCATATTATCATGTTGCATCCTTGTTTTGAGGTGTTTGCGTGATGTTTGGATGCATTTTGCATCAATGCCATGTTTAACTTGTTTTGCTCATATCTTCTATACCATAGCTACGAATTAAATGAACTTTATATGTAACTTGACTAGAATTTTGTGTAGATCATCTTGGTGCATCTTAACTTGCTGTTTAACAACTTGAACATAAGGTTTATTCAGATCTGGACCAATTTCGAAATTTGCATATGAGGACTTACCGGATTTGTTATATGTTGTTTCCGGCCTCATTTAAACTTGCTTTGATGTGTTGCTCTTGTATGCATCATCTCTTGTCATGAGTAGCTTCATATAGCCTTGTCATGCATCATACTTGATTGAGCTTCATGCCTTGTTCATGTGTGGTGTGTTTACCATGTTGTGTGCTTCTTCTCGATAGTTCCCGTTTCGTTGCGATCATGAGGATTCGTTCGTCTACGCTTGGTTCGTCTTCGTGGCTTCATCTTCTTCATGGACTCGTTCTTCTTCCTAGCGGGATTTCAGGCAAGATGACCGTCACCTTGGATCTCATTACTATCATTGCTATGCTAGTTGTTTCGTTCTATCACTTTGCTACGCTACCTATCACTTGCTCTTCAAGCCTCCCAAATTGCCATGAACCTCTAACCTTTGTCACCCTTCCTAGCAAACCGTTGTTTGGCTATGTTACCTCTTTGCTTAGCCCCTCTTATAGCGTTGCTAGTTGCAGGTGAAGATGAAGATTGCTCCATGTTGGATTATGTTTATGTTGGGATATCACAATATCTCTTATTTAATTAATGCATCTATATACTTGGTAAAGGGTGGAAGGCTCGACCTTATGCCTGGCGTTTTTTTCCACTCTTGCCGCCCTAGTTTCCTTCATACCGGTGTTATGTTCCTTGATTTTTGCGTCCCTTACGCGGTTGGGTGATTTATGGGACCCCCTTGACAGCTCGCTTTGAATAAAACTCTTCCAGCAAGGCCCAACCTTGGTTTTACATTTGCCTCACCTAGCCTTTTTTTCTTGGGAGTCGCGCATCCCGAGGGTCATCTTTATTTTAACCCCCCCGGGCGAGTGCTTCTCGAAGTGTTGGTCCGAACCGAGCTGCCCGCAGGGCCACCTCGTGGAAACTCGAGGGCTGGTTTTACTCGTAGCTAGTCTCACCCGGTGTTGCCCTGAGAACGAGATATGTGCAGCTCCTATCGGGATAGTCGGCGCATCGGGCGGCTTTGCTGGTTCTGTTTTACCATTGTCAAAATGTCTTGTAACCGGGATTCCGAGACTGATCGGGTCTTCCCGGGAGAAGGAATATCCTTCGTTGACCGCGAGAGCTTATAATGGGCTAAGTTGGGACACCCCTGCAGGGTATAAACTTTCGAGAGCCGTGCCCGCGGTTATGTGGCAGATGGGAATTTGTTAATATCCGGTTGTAGAGAACTTGACACTTGACCTTAACTAAGACGCATCAAACGCGTGTGTAGCCGTGATGGTCTCTTCTCGGCGGAGTCCGGGAAGCGAACACGGTTTATGGGTTATGTTTGACGTAAGTAGGAGTTCAGGATCACTTCTTGATCATTACTAGTTGACGACCGTTCCGTTGCTTCTCTTCTCGCTCTTATTTGCGTATGTTAGCCACCATATATGCTTAGTCGCTGCTGCAACCTCACCACTTTAACCCCCCCTTTCCTTACCCATTAAGCTTTGCTAGTCTTGGTACCCATGGTTATGGGATTGCTCAGTCCTCGTGGCTCACAGATTACTACAACACCAGTTGCAGGTACAGGTTTGGCGATGATCATGACGCGAGAGCGATGTTGTTTGTTTAGGAGTTCTTCTTCTGCTTCTTCTTAGATCAGGGGATAGGTTGCAGGCCGGCAGCCTGGGCTAGCAGGGTGGATGTCGTTTGAATTTCTGTTTATGTTTCATCCGTAGCCGGATGTTGACCTTATGTATGAGGTATATTGATGTATTCTTGCGGCATTGTATGCCTCTTATATGTATCCCCATCTATTATGTAATGTTGATGTAATGATATCAACCTTGCAAAAGCGTCTTCAAGATGCGCTTCTATCCTTGGTGGTACCTTCGTGTTCCTTTAGGATAGGGTCGCATCTTGGGCGTGACATATGGTGAGCAAGATGCCCAACGTCATATGGCCAACGGGAACCTTTAATGATTCTGTCAAGGAGTGGTAACAGCAGTGGTTTTATATCACTGAGACGCGCGGCACAGAGTGGGCCGCCTCTCCCGAGTTTCGATCCGGTGCCCCCCTGCGGCTTCCATCCTGGGTCAAGAAAGGCCTGGACTGGTCCTCGTCAGACGAACTGCCAGTGCTCCAGACGCGCGTTAAAAGATATGGGAGACAATAACATTGAACTTGTCAATGTGGTCCAGGTGATGCTAGTTCGCCGGATCCTGCCTTGTCAGCACCGGACTTGCAATCTATGGGAATTCGATCCGGCCAGGCACCAAACCTTGCGAGCTTTTCGGCTCTTCGCACAAGGATGTTTGGAAGCTGCTTTTCAAGTCCAGCAAATCATGGCCGGACTCCGCCAAGGACCGCGGGTACCAACTGTCCCGCCCTGCAAGTTCGGTAAGTCATCAAACTTTTTATCCGCGTAACCCAAAGGAAGCACATAACGTGTCTTATACAACTCTCCCAGGGCTGGACAAAGAAGGTGGAGCGGATCCATTGTCCGGCCCCGCTGCCCGAAGAACCGGCCGTCCCACTTCTGACGAAGATGCTGGTCCTGGCGCCTTACAAGGTGCCGAAGAAGATGGTCGAGAAGGAGGCCAAGAAGACCAGGGGCGGCCTTCGTCACCGCGGCACTTCGGACACAATATCCGAAGGCTCTGATGCACATTCCGCCTCCGAAGAGGACGAGGAGGAAAAGGAAGATGAATCCCCTGCAGGGGGAAGAAAGAAGAGGACAGCCTCCGTGCACTTGGAAGCCGAGCCGCCCAAAAGGGGAAAGGCTCCTCTTCCGGAGGAGTACACCGCCGCCGACAGCGGCCCGGCATGGGATCCAAGGCCCAGCCCCTGGTGAACTCGTAAGTATATACAATCCAAGTATGCTTTATGCGTCCAGACTCATCATGGCGTAGTATTTTAACCTAAGCCGTAATTTTTGTAGTCCGGCGAGGTCCCGTACCAAACAATCCTCATCAGAGGATTCGCTGAGCTCAGATGCTATGGAGAGCGGTATGCCCGCAAAGGCCCCTTCCTCCAAATAGGTGCATAACACCGAGGCTTTGTCCCAGAAGGACCCCGGCCAAGGAGGAGAGGAAAAGACCGTGAAGGCGGCGCCTGGAGGTCAAACCTCAGGGGCCGGACACATGGGGGAAAAGATTCCCATGGGAGCTGACGGCGGAGGCCATCCTGAGTTCGGCTCCCGGCCGGATGCGATTCCGGAGATCTATACGGCTCCAGAATCAAGCAGGCAGCCTCCCTCGGCTGGAGGGGGCATGCCTGTTCCATCGGCAACCTCTGTCCAGCCAGAGGTGCCGGATGCTTTGTTGGTGGCGCCGAAGAGCGCCTCCATCGTTGATGAACACCGTGCCCTTATGGGTGCGGTGATTGAGAAGATTCAGTCAGCTGAGAGTGGACTAAACGAAGCCTGTATCAGCCTTATAAGAGGCTTTGAGGTATGTTTTATGAGTTTTCGAAGAGTGTCATAGTATAGATAGTAGCCCCTGATGCACTGTTCGGTGAAAGAAAGAACCGGACAGAGGATCGAATTTATGTTCGTAAGAAGACTCATTGAATGACATCTATCTCTCTTCTGTTATAAGCAGACGTCTGTAGCGGCTGCTGCTTCTCATGCTGCGGAGATCTCCGGACTGAATCAAAGTCTGGAGAGGGCCAAAGAAGAACTTGGCCAACTGAAAATGCAGTTGAGAGATAAACAAGGTATGCACAAGTCTTGTTCGCGTTTATTGCGAATGAATTTTCAGTATGAAATAAGCTTCGTGATTTGCGCTAGGGATTGTCACCGAAGTCGAGGCCCTTAAGAAGGCTGTGGCCAAGGCCGAGAAAAAGGCAGCCACAGAACAGGCTCTTCGTGAGAAGCACAAGGCCAGGGTTATTAAAGCTGAGCAGGAGCTGCAAGAGGCCGTGAGGAAATGTGAGACCTTGGAGTAGAGTTTAACAGAGAAAGAATCCGAACTCACCAAGGCGCATCAGGCCACGAGCGATGCCCGGGGGGAAACCGAGGCGAGAAAGATCGCGGCGGGTAAGGCTTTTTCCATGTAAAGCAAGTATTTGAGGGGAAAACTATGTTTCTAATTTTGGATCCGGATTTCTCAGGGGTATTTGCCGAGCTACCCCGCAGCATATCAGATGCCGCCCAATTCTACCGGGACGAAGAAAGGAACACTGCAGATAAGCTCTTCTGGTCGCAGTATTTGGCACCGAATTATCCGGAGCCTTTTGCCGATCAACTGAAACAGCTGATCGAACTGCATAAGGCGGCAGAACTAGCCATGAAAGATTTGGTTATCCGGCTATGGCCTGCCGAGCCGATTCCAAGCAGCTACTATGGGCTCGTGAAGCGGCTTGTAAGCGCTTGCCCTCGACTTGACGTCATCAAGCGGTCGGTCTGTATTGAAGGTGCGTGAATGGCCTTCGCCCACGCAAAGGTGCACTGGGGGAAGATGGATGCTGAGTAGCTGATGAACGAAGGGCCGCCAGAGGGAAAGGAGCACCGCAAGACCGAATTATATTATGAGAGTGTCCTGAAAGGATCCTACCTTGCAGCGGAGCTATGCGCCAAGGACATTATATTTCCATGAATGCCAATCATGTTGTCCTTTGTAATGTTTGTACAAGGTCATTTATTTGTTGCCTGTTATATAAAAGTTTACCCTCCTGTGCGGCCGTTTTATATGTTAAACCTGAGAATTGGCCAGTCATCGGCTTCTGCCCCCACGTAAGAAGTACGGGGGTGTTTGGGATAAACCTGAGCACTCTTTATCCCAGTTTTGGGTCCTTCGAAGGAGGTGCTCAGCACAACGAACCAGGCAATCGGACTATAAGGCTTTATCACTCTCACTTAGCCATAGGAGCTTTAGTAAGGTAGGCGCAGCCCCTGGTGTTTGGAAGACCGTACTAGGGGCTCTATAAGCGCCTGATCGGAGAAAAAACCGATCCATCGCACGCTGCATTGGTTATGGCATTATGCGGGAGAAATCCTTAAAGATTTTGTGACCTCTCGAACAGCTGACCAGCTCTCGCCGTATCATGAGAGTCAGTTTTCGGCTTTCTCTACTGAGGTGCTCGTCCGGAAGAACCGGGACACAATCGCAGTAGTTTTCCCAGTGCTACCTTAGCCGATATAGCGGAACGTAAGGGACCAAAATATGGGAGCCGGGCAAACCCAACTATTGACCCAAGACATGATTCGGAGCTGATGCATATAATGCTATAGGTTCGGGGTGCCGAACTTCCATGAAGGTGTTCGGGCTTTATTGTCGTGTTATGGGTAAAACGAAGCCCTGGCATATTTTAAGGCATATCACTGTGTACGGATGCCACTTGACAAAATAATTTCAATGAGAAATAACAGCAGGTAAACTTCATATAAATCCACATGTTGTATTTGAATAGTACGTCTATGTGTATGGGTACAAGTAATGTGATAAAAAAAGGAAAATGATTGCGGAACCTGCTGAGACCAGGGGGAAGAGGCTGAGTGCGGATCCGTAATATAGCCGGATGGTCATTGCGGGGAATGTCTAAGGATTCCCTTGCGCATTCAAACTGCCACCGTATAGCCCGTCCTGGTCGGCGTGAAGGTGAACCTGTGAAGGAAATGTAAGAAATATTTGCGTGCCGGAGAGCGGTTGAGCCGCTGAATGCAGCCTATCCTGGCCTTCGCCGGAGTGTTTAATTGAGCTCTGGACGAGCCGGGCTATCCTTCCGCTAAGTAGTTCGGAGTCCCTTGACGGTGTCCGGGAGCCTGGACGTCGACTCGAGGTTCGGCTGCAAGGTTTTGCTTGTTGCTTCTGCTGCTAAGGCAGTGGTGTATTTGCTGGTGTCGAGGGAAGGTTCGGCCTTGCCATTAACCGTGATGACGCCGCGTGGACCGGGCATCTTGAGCTTACGGTAGGCGTAATGTGGCACCGCGTTGAATCGAGCGAACGTGGTTCGTTCGAGCAGTGCCTGATAATCACTGCGGAAAGGGACGATTTCAAAGATTAACTCTTTGGTACGGTAATTTTCTGGTGATCAGAAGACTACCTCAAGGGCGATGGAGCCTCTACAGCTGGCTTCCACACCTGGTATAATGCCTCTGAAAGTGGCTTTAGTGGGTTTGATCGCCGAATGATCGATTCCCATCTTGCGCACTGTGTCCTGCTACAGCAGATTTAGACAGCTGCCTCCGTCCATAAGGACTCGAGTGAGGTGGAACCCGTCTATTATTGGGTCGAGGACTAGTGCGGCTGGATTGCCCTGATTGGCGTTAACCGGACGATCCGTGCTGTTGGAGGTGACCGGCCCTAGTTTATATTGTGGGACGACTAGTTCCGTTAAGTCGGCATCCCTAAGGGTCCATATCCGGTCCGAGTTGGTAATTTGGGTGGTATTTACCACATTCACCAATTGAATATGCGGGGGAAATTTCTTTTGCCCTCCCGTGTTCGGTGATCTGGGCTCTTCGTCGCTATCATCGCTTTGAGGCCCCCCTTCTCCGTCTTTGGCGCCCGCCCTGCCGGCTTGTTTGAAGACCCAACATTCTCTGTTGGTATGGGTGGCTGGCATTCCTGGGTGCCATGAATTTGGCATTGGCGATCGAGTATGCGGTCCAGACTGGATGGACCCGGATTGTTATTTTTGGATGGCCCTTTCCGCTGACCGGACTTTGAGCCCCTAAACCCAGCATTAACTACCGTATTTTCGGCGTTTTCACCATATTTGTGGCGGTTGTGTTTGTTGCGTCGTGGTTTGCCGTTGCTATCCCTAGCTTCTAATATGCCAGGTTTGCTTGCTGTATTGGTACTACGAGTCAACCAGCTATCTTCGCCCGCGCAAAAGCGGGTCATAACTGTCGTGAGGGCTGCCATTGATTTTGGCTTCTCTTGGCCGAGGTGCCGGGCGATCCATTCGTCGCGGATATTATGCTTAAATGCCGCTAAGGCCTCTGCATCCAGACAGTCGACAATTTGGTTCTTCTTAGTTAGCAACCGGGTCCAGAATTTCCTGGCCGATTCCCCTGGCTCCTGAGTTATATGACTTAAGTCGTCAGCGTCTGGCAGTCGCACATAAGTGCCCTGGAAATTGTCCAGGAATGCATCTGCCAGGCTCTCCCAAGTTCCGATGGAGTTTGCCGGCAAGCTATTGAGCCAATGCCGAGCCGGCCCTTTGAGTTTTAGCGGGAGATACTTGATGGCATGTAAATCATCCCCGCGGGCCATGTGAATCTGGAGGCTGAAGTCTTCTATCCATACCGCGGGGTCTGTAGTACCATCATATGATTCAATGTTTATGGGTTTAAACCCTTCTAGGAATTCGTGATCCATTACTTCATCAGTGAAGCATAGGGGGTGTGCAGCGCCTCTGTGCCAGGCTATATCACAACGCAGTTCATACGAGTCTTGTCTGCTGTATTTGGCCCGGCCGGATTTGCTTTTAGCATATCCGGCGTGACGGTCATCGTCCCGCGTTGGGGCGTGCCCCGTGATCCGTAGATCGATCTTGCATGTTTTGCTTTGTTTTCCAATACGTCTCGCAGGTCCCACATGTTGCCCCGGGCCTTCGTATTTTTGTTTGAATGGCGGCGGGGTACGGGCTGGACTTTGGGCTGATATGCCTCTCTGTCTCGGCCACGAGGTGGCCGATCAGCCGCATCATACGCTGGTGATGTAGGTTTCAATGCTTCCTCCTCGAGTTGGGGTAGCAAACTGCGCTTTGGGTAACTCTTGGTTGGTCGCTCGAGTTCGTATTCCTCGGCTGCCAGGACTTCAGTCCATCTATCCGCTAGCAGAGCTTGATCAGCTCGAAGCTGTTGTTGCTTTTTCTTCAGGCTGTTTGCTATGGCTATAAGCCGGCGCTTGAAGCGCTCCTGCTCGACGGGATCCTGATGCACGATAAATTCTTCGTCGCCGAGGCTCACCTCGTCTTCGGAGAGAGGCATGCAATTGTCATCCTCTGATTCTCCGTTTGCTGCCTGTTCCGGAGGGTTAGCTTGTTCATCCTCCCGCTCGAGGTCTGGCTGGAGGGGATTATCGTCGTCTTCGGCACTATCCGGAGCGTTATTGTCTCTTGTGCCGGTATCGCTGCTTTTGCTGTGGCGAGACTTAGAGCGGCGCCGCTGACGTCGGTGCTTGGATTGCTTCTTGGAGGGATTATCCTCCGTTGTCTTATCGCCATCCCCCTCTTTAGGGGTGTCCACCATGTATATGTCATACGATGAGGTGGCAGTCTAGCGCCCTGTGGGCGGTGGTTCTTGTTCGTCTCCTGCATCGTCGTCCATACAGTCGATGTCTTCGGAGCCGAAGTCGAGCATGTCGGTTAAGTCGTCGACAGTGGCTACTAAGTGGGTGGTCGGTGGGGAGCGAATTTCTTCGTCGTCCGCATCCCATTCTAGCCGTACATAGTTCGGCCAAGGGTCTCCAGACAGGGAGAGAGACTTCAATGAGTTTAGCACGTCACCAAAAGGCGAGTGCTGGAAGATGTCCGCGGAGGTAAACTCCATGATCAGTGCCCAATCGGATTCGATGGGCACGGACGCAGGCGGCTCGGAGTCCATGGCCGAGGATGAATCCAACGGTTCGGCAACACGGGTCTCATAGGAGGTGAAGTCAGTATTCGGCTCTATCGCCGCTGAGTGTGCGGCCTCCGTGGCGGGGTCCATCCACCTGTCCTCAGATGGCACAATTTGTTCTGGATTGAGGGCCAGAGTAGTTGTGGGTGTGATCTCCCGAACACTGTCCGACAGCAGAGCTAAATCATGCTCGTCGTGATTGTGCAGCGCACCTGACATGGGCTCGAATCCGTCGAAGATCAAGTCTCCGCGGATGTCGGTCGTATAGTTCAAGTTTCCAAACCTGACCTGATGGCCAGGGGCATAGCTCTTGATCTGCTCCAGATGGCCAAGCGTGTTGGCCCGCAGTACGAAGCCGTCGAATACGAAGATTTGTCCGGGGAGGAAAACCTCACCCTGGATCGCATCGTTGCCGATGATCAAAGGAGCCATCAAGCCTTATGGTGACGACATAGTGGAACTCTCAATGAAAGCACCAATGTCGGTGTCAAAACCGGCGGATCTCGGGTAGGGGGTCCCGAACTATGCGTCTAAGGCAGATGGTAACAGGAGGCAGGGGACCTGATGTTTACCCAGGTTCGGGCCCTCTCGATGGAGGTAATACCCTACTTCCTGCTTGATTGATCTTGATGATATGAGCATTACAAGAGTTGATCTACCACGAGATCGTAGAGGCTAAACCCTGGAAGCTAGCCTATGGTATGATTGTTGTCGTCCTATGGACTAAAACCCTCCGGTTTATATAGACACCGGAGGGGGCTAGGGTTACACACAGTCGGTTACAAGGGAGGAGATCTACATATCTGTATTGCCAAGCTTGCCTTCCACGCCAAGGAAAGTCCCATCCGGACACGGGACAAAGTCTGGAGTCTTGTATCTTCATAGTCCAACAGTCCGGCCAACGGATATAGTCCGGCTGTTCGAGGACCCCCTAATCCAGGACTCCCTCAACTACCCCCCAGGACTTAACAGTTAAGATCTGACCAGCTAAATCTTACCAATACCACTTGCAACGGCTATGATTTGTACGGTTGATGTATTAAGCATGTTCGTGCCTTATTTATTTCTGTACTACACACTGTGTGATGTTCAAATATTACCGTGTCCAGCTCAATTTCACCAATACCAGCAACAAACTTACAATAGATGACTCAGGATATCACTAGAGATGCTGCCCATTTGCTATTTTTAGTGGATGCTAACCATGTTGCACTTAACATGCGTGTCCATGTACTTACGCAGGGTCATAACGGCTGATGCTTTTGTTTGCCGTCGAGGTAAGCTGCATCCCATGTCTTACAGTATTTCACATAATTTGTGCAATTGCAGTTTAACTTCTGCCCATTTACCGGTTGCTTGTAGGTAGACATGTCAGTATGTAACACCCCGGATGTAACTTTCCATATTTGTAACTCCAACTCTTGCCATTTTCGGCTATGCGTTATGATATTCCCTTCGTGGTCGGGTTTTGTCTTTCGTTTTGCATTTTGTTCATGTCATGCATCTCATATCATGTCATCATGTGCATCTCATTTGCATACGTGTTCGTCTTATGCATCCGAGCATTTTCCCCGTTGTCCGTTTTGCAATCTGGCACTCCCACATGCACCGACGCACCCCTCTTGTCTCTTTTCGCGAGCGGGTGTTAAACGTTCGCGGAATGGACCGAGGTTTGCCAAGTGGCCTTGGTATACCACCGGTAGACCACCTGTCAAGTTTCGTTCCATTTGGAGGTCGTTTGACGCTCCAACGGTTAACCGGGTAACCGCAAAGTCCTTTTGTGTGTTGCAGCAAAACCCCCCTCCGAATAGTCCAATAACCCCTCTAAGTCCCCTCCATGCTCTCGGTCGTTCGATCACGATCGTGTGGGCGAAAACCGCACTCCATTTCGCGTCTCCTAGCTCACTATACCTATAAATATGTGATCCCTCTCGGATTTCTCGCGCAGATCAAACCCTAGCCCCGCTCCCTCCGCGCACCGGACACGTCCGGTCCGCGCCGGACAAACCGCGCCCCCGCCCGCCACGTGTCACTCGCCGCCGCCCCGAGGCGCCGCCGAAGCCCGCCGCCTCCGCCGTTCGCCGTGCCCGCGCGGCTCCCCGCCGACCCTCTCCGCCGTCCTCCTCCGTCCCCGTCGCCTCTCCTTCATCTCCGGCAGCCGCGCACTCGAGCTCCGGCGAGATACGCTCCGGCCGTCCTCGTCATCCGCGGCAAACCCTAGATCTGGGCGAGGTCAAAATCCTCCAAGTCCCGAAGTTTTTCACAATATGTTACCCTGTTCATCGCAGCATATCTCAATGCATACTGCTCCGTTTCATGCGTGTGATATATCCAAATGTTCGACTCGAGATGCTCTTCATTTTGTTTCATTGTTCTATGCTCGTTTGAGTTCATCTTGATGCCCAAATCTCTGGGGCAAGAGTGCTATATGATGTTTACTGCTGTTACTTATTAGAACTTGGTGATTTGTTATTTTTGTTGCAATTGATGTGTGCATCTTATGAGCATGAGCTCTACAGGTGTTTTGATCTATGCCATGTCATGTTATAGAGGTGTATGCCATGTATTTTTGCGATCTATGTGGTGACTAGCACAAGCATGCAAACTAGGCTTCGTGATGTTTCTGTTTTCAGGGACTTAGAATTTTGCCAAGTCTGTGACTGTTGTTATTTTGTTGCCATGTATCCATGTGGCTACAGAGAGATCCATGCTTCTTTTGGGTATGTTCAGTAAGAATGTTTTGTAGATATAGTTGTGCGCTATCCATTCATGCCCCTGTTTGCAACTATGGAGTGCCCTTGCATGTCTTAATCTTGCTCTACGTTTGCTATAAAATTTTCCTGGCAGAATGTTAACATGATACTCAATTTTGCCAAGGTTGTTGTAGTTGATCCATACGTGCTATGAACTTGCTCTTACCATGGTTAGCTTCATAAACATGCCATCTTTCTGTAGGTATGTTATTTTTGTCATGATAAATCAAGCTCACCAAGATGCCTTCATAAATCTGTTAATGCCATGCTCTGTTTTCTGCAAGTCTGAAACCTGTTAACGAAACTTGCTATGTTTACATGGGTGCCATCATATCTTCTGATCCTTTTTGGCTCATGGTCAGTAAGGGACTTTTATTCTATGCATTTAGTAGATTCATTCCATGCCTTGTTTACCTATGTTAAGTTCCTGTAGCATGTTGATTGCTTGCTCTGAACATTGCTACCTGATGCTGTTTTCTGCCATGTCCAGTAATTTCACCAAGTCTGTGAAGCTGATATCTTTTGCACTTTTGCTATGCTTGTTTGAACCTGTTATTTTGTGATCTAGCCGTAGCTCAGTGTTCATCTTTTGTCAACAATCTCCTGTAGATTACTTTCATATGCTTTGTTGCTATGTTGGGGTGCTGTAGCATAGTTACTTGATGTATTCTAAGTGCTATCATGCTGTTAATCGCAGATTCGTGTCATTCTTGTTTTGCTTGCCATTTGCAAACCGTGCATTCGTTTCCGGTGATCTTTATATCGATTTCGACCGAAATCATCTCATCTTTCCAGTGGCATACTTGGTTTGCCAAGTTACTACCTTGTTCATCCTTTTTCTTCCGGAGCACGCATATGCATCGCATATCATATCCCGCATATCATGCATGTTTTGCATCATGTTGCTTGTGCATTTCCCATGATTGATTGTGGTTCCGTTGCTTGTGTTCTTGCTGTGGGTAGAGCCGGGAGATGAGTTCGTGAACGAGGAGCCTGTTGAGTACGCTTGCGAGGACCAAACTTTCGACAACTCTGAGAACCTTGCAGGCAAGATGACCATACCCTCGAAATCATTTCTATCTTCGCTTTGCTAGCTGTCGTTCTATTGCTACGCTGCGCTACCTACCACTTGCTATATCATGCCTCCCATATTTCCATGTCAAGCCTCTAACCATCCTTTCCTAGCAAACCATTGTTTGGCTAAGTTATCGCTTTTGCTCAGCCCTTCTTATAGCGTTGCTAGTTGCAGGTGAAGTTGAAGTTGGTTCCATGTTGGAACATGGATATTTTTGGAATATCACAATATCTCTTATTTAATTAATGCATCTATATATTTGGTAAAGGGTGGAAGGCTCGGCCCTATGCCTGGTGTTTTGTTCCACTGTTGCCGCCCTAGTTTCCGTCATACCGGGATTATGTTCCTTGAGTTTGCGTTCCTTACGCGGTTGGGTGATTTATGGGACCCCCTTGACAGTTCGCCTTGAATAAAATCCTCCAGCAAGGCCCAACCTTGGTTTTACCATTTGCCACCTAAGCCTTCTTCCCTCGGGTTTTTGCGAGCCCGAGGGTCATCTTTATTTAAACCCCCGGGCCAGTGTTCCTCTGAGTGCTGGTCCAAACTAGAGCCACTTGCAGCGGCACCTCGGGGAAACTCGAGGGCTGGTTTTAGTTGTACGTAGTGTTCATCCGGTGTGCCCTGAGAACGAGATATGTGTAGCTCCTATCGGGATTTTTCGGCACATCGGGCGGCTTTGCTGGTCTTGTTTTACCATTGTCGAAATGTCTTTTAAACCAGGATTCCAAGACTGATCGGGTCTTCCCGGAAGAAGGCTTATCCTTCGTTGACCGTGAGAGCTTATAATGGGCTAAGTTGGGACACCCTTGCAGGGTATTATCTTTCGAAAGCCGTGCCCGCGGTTATGAGGCAGATGGGAATTTGTTAATGTCCAGTTGTAGAGAACTTGGCACTTGACTTAATTAAAATACATCAACCGTGTGTGTAGCCGTGATGGTCTCTTTTCGGCGGAGTCCGAGAAGTGAACACGGTTGGAGTTATGCATGAACGTAAGTAGTTTCAGGATCACTTCTTGATCATTTCTAGCTTCGCGACTGTTGCATTGCTTCTCTTCTCGCTGTCATTTGCGTATGTTAGCCACCATATATGCTTAGTGCTTGCTGCAGCTTCACCTCATTACACCATCCTTTCCTATAAGCTTAAATAGTCTTGATCTCGCGGGTGTGAGATTGGTGAGTCCTCGTGACTCACAGATTCTACCAAAACAGTTGCAGGTGCCGACGATGCCAGTGCAGATGACGCAACCGAGATCAAGTGGGAGTTCGACGAGGAACGTGGACGTTACTATGTTTCATTTCCTGATGATCAGTAGTGGAGCCCAGTTGGGACGATCGGGGATCTAGCATTTGGGGTTATCTTATTTTCATTTGGATTTGACCGTAGTCGGTCTATGTCATGGAATTGTAACGGCAGATGTCCTCTAGCTAGGACTTAGTCGTGGAGCCATCGCCGCTAGGAAGCTTGCAGGGGTTAACGGGACAAGGAACACAAGGGTTTATACTAGTTCGGCCCCTTACGGTGAAGGTAAAAGCCTACGTCCAGTTGAGGTGGTATTGATTAGGGTTTCGATGACCAGGGAGCTTAACTGCTATGCCTGGCTCTCGATGAGATCTTTCTTGTCCCTAAGCCGCTGCCGGGTCATCCCTTTATATAGAGAGGTTGATGCCCAGCGGCTCTCAGAGTCCCGGCCGGCTCATAAAAGTGTCCGGCTCGGACTCTCAACTATTCTTGCCTTATACTACAAGTCTCGCCATACGGCGGTTTATCACTACGGGCCTAAAGCCATCTCCGGGTCTTAAGCCCATCTTTGGCCCACCGTCTTCAAGCTTGGCGCCGGGCTTCAAGTGATGACCCTTACGAGGAACCCGGCCTCTTCTGGCGGGTGACTCTAAGGTTTATATCCTCAACATTAGGCCCCAGATTGATTTGAGCCGGCTCATGTCAATCTTCAATTCTTTCGACAGAAAATCTCCGGCTTACAATTGTGTGAAGGCCATAACCCGGCGTGACGTCATCCTCTGGACTCCGGGTAATCCGCCGTGACGTCATCTTTGTCACGACCGGTTTTTCAATAAAATAATTATTGAGAGACCAATCCCTTTTACGGACCAGCGAGGAAGAATTCCTTCTCACTGGTAGACAATATCTTGGTCACAGAAAAAAAATACCAGGAGTACTAAATATAATACAAGGTTGAGCAGAGACTGCCCAACAATTTATTACATGTACGCCGCTAAAACAAGGCGGCAGATAGGGTGGCAAACTACTAACTCACGATAATAACGGTGGTGGAAATATCACCGCGAAGCGAGTGATATGATTCCAGATGACTACAACTCTTCGAGCGTCGGAGTGAGGCTCGAGAAGACTTATTGCGGGTGGCGGAAGCGTATACAATACAAGTGACCAATATCCGGGATCGCGCAGGACTGACTGGGACTCCTCTAGGCATCGGACGCGCTATCAAACTCTTCATCCAAGAGATCGCCTTCGTCAACATCTGGCCAAAACAACAAGCCAGGTGAGTACTATGAAAGTACTGCAAGACAGTTCGGACATAAGGTATAACAAATGTAAACATGAAGCACATGAACAAGTTAACCAGTGCGATCAGACATAGAGATAATAAATACTGGGTGCCAAGCGAGGGTCTAAATGACGCCTCGAGCGGAAACTGCAGAATAGTAATACTGGTGCCAAACGAGTGTCTAAAAGACTCCTCGAGCGGAAAAATGCGGAATAATAATACTGGTGCCAAACGAGTGTCTGAAAGACTCCTTGAGCGGAAAATGCAGAATAATAATACTGGTGCCAAACGAGTGTCTGAAAGACTCCTCGAGCGGAAAATGCGGAATAATAATACCACAGTCGGGCGTCGGGGCGACACCACATAAAGGGCTTATAACAGAAAATAAAGACAGTGCATGCCACAGTCGGACGTCTGCGCGACGTCACATAAAGGGCTTATATTTAAAGTGAGAAACGAGTACACGCCACAGTCGGACGTCTGTGCGACGTCACATAAAGGGCTTATATCACAGCTCAATAATACAATCGTTCGGGAACAGAAATTATCACAAGCATGCGACAAATATAAGGTTAGTCCATCCATAGAAATAACAATAAAACTGGATTTACCACTTGAGCTTGTTCACCGGGGCAAGTTTTTCACACGGATAGAAATGGATATAATGTTTACACTACTTGATCATGGATACGATGATTTGGAAAGAGTTGACTCTGCAGAGTTTGTACTTAACCACAGCCAACGGATTTCAGTAGTCACGGGGACTAGTTCCGTCTACGGTGTTTTGGAAGAAACACGTCTAACCAGTACACAGCCAATTCAACCATCCGAAGCCAGGGATCACCCTCGGCAACATTCAAGAAAAACCTGGAGACGGGGAGGCTACAACCTCGCGTAGCATGGGATCAAATTTCTATACGCGCGCTTTAAGGGGGTGCCCCCCCTCTTGGTCCCAACCGGAAACACCCATGCCCCCTGACCGGATGACTGGCTTTAATCCTGGGCCAAGGTACCATCATCCCGGCCTCTCTGTTTGGTGTGTACACGGAAAGAGGTTACCAACTTACTAAACCGCATCCTGGCAATGAGACATGTGGTAGCACGAAAAAGGGAAAGAACGGTAACGCGGCTCCAACCACGTTAACGTCGGAGAAAGTCGGATGACGCAAGGCTGGTATGCTACAACAGTACCACCTTGCTGCCCTTCATGTTACCACATGATTTGGCCATCTCTCATCAGAGATCATCGCAACTTTGGGACATGCGGGAAAGGAACGATAACGTAGCTCCAACCACGTTAACGTCGGAGAAAGTCGGATGACGCAAGGCTGGTATGCTACAACAGTACCACCTTGCTGCCCTTCATGTCACCACATGATTAGGCCATCTCTCATCAGAGATCATCGCGACTTTGGAACAACCGGGTCGTTGCCTTACAAGCAACGAGGTATTTACCGACACTCATATGCCACGCACAAACTTTCACGCGAACATGCAAAACACCTGTCATATCAAATGTTCAAAACATGCTTGCCTGGTTCGGAGAAGTCGGAGTCTAGCTCGGCGAAGTTCGCGGCTCCTTCACCTCTCCCGGAACCTACGGCAATCACGAAACGGGTACTAACGTGAAAACCAACACTTGCACAGAAACTTTTCCAAATATTTTTCAAATAAATCCCATAAAAAACTAGACAAAATTTGAAGATTGTCAGAAAAAGAATCACTCAAAAACACCTTTTTATTAAAAAGTTATAAAGGTTTCTGTCCAGGGACTTATTTGTAATGAAACAGAAAAGTTCCAGGGTTTTAACTGAGAAAACAGAAAACGCTTCGGTTGGGAATGCGCAAGCGCAAAGGAGAAAACGTATTTGCCCAAAGGCGCCAACAGAAAATGGTTCGAAGGAGAATAGGATAGAGGCTGACAGGCGGGGTCCACCTGTCAGGTTTAAAAAGCTCGCCGGCGCCCGAAGACTGCGGTGGACGCCGGCGTCAAACTACGGCGAGTTAGGAGAAACGGAGGGTACCAAGAGCTTCAGCGTCTACTTCCGCGTCGGTGGGTGGTGGACTCGTCCAACGGGGAGCACCACGTCGACGGCGACACTATCTCCGGCGGACGGCGGCTCGGGTGAGGATGGGGAACTCCGGTGGAGGGCTGCAAGCTACAAATTGAGGCGTGGTTCAGAACGAGGGATGCAAGGTGAAGCTACTGGCAAGAGAATGGAGGCGGAGGAGCACACACGGGGGGAATCGGGTTGGATCCCCTGGCGGGTCGCGGCGGCCGGAGTCGAGGAAGGAGACCTCCTCGGGGCTCTTCCAGTGGCTAGGCGTGCTCTAGGGGGAGTGTAGGGATGGTGGGTGCTCGAGTTGAAGCTCGGGGCCTCTATTTATAGGCAGATCGACGGGGTGGCCGTGAACGGAGAATCTCCGGCGAGCGATTACGGCGGAGCAGTGGATTGGCAGGTGGTTTGAGCGGCCAGGCAGCATCAGTAGAGGTTACTGGAGTCGTTTCGCAGCTAAACGGGGTCGGTCTTGGCGTAATGGCGTCGGTCCACGGTGAGGTGACCGCACGGGCTCAACGGCGCCAGAGAGCGCGCTCCGCGCCCTGCGGTTCACGACGAGAGCGGCAGCGCGTTCGGGGGAGTGGAAGGCCACGCGGAGAGCTCCGGTGGTTTGGGCGGCGCTGGGTGGCGTCGTCGGCGCCGTGTCTCCCGCTGGCGTCCGCAAAGCCGCCGCCGGCGTCGGTCACGGGGCGGCGCACCTTCTGCTGCTCGTCGCCGACGCCCGCAAGGCGCCAGGCGTTCGTGCGGTGCAGGAACAAGAGGGCGGGGACGAGGAGCAAGGCGACGCGGTGGCACTGGCGAGATCGACGTCCTTCTCTGAAGAAAACGACAGCAAGCCACTGACTGAATCACTGAATTTTCTGAACTTCACATAGACAGTGCACTGCAGGTGTTCGACAGAAGGATTTTGCAATGAGATGAATTTTTCTGGAGCTGTAACTTGGTGAGGTGACCACTCAATGCACCCAGAGGCTGCCTGATTTTACTTGGAATTTTTGGAGGAGGTTTTGAATGAATTTCACCAAATTTGACAAATCTGGTCCAAACTTGCAGCAGGTGTAGTTTGAAAATTTTGAACTGAAGACCAGTGGATCTTCATGGTTCTAGGTTGAGGGTTCAAAGGACTAGGAGGGGAAAAAGGTTTGGGGGCAAAAATCAAGACAGAAAGTGGAGTTCCTTTGCAAATCTCCAAGTGCTAGAAAAGGAGGCAGAAAATTATTTGAATAGAATTTAAATGGAAATAAACACATGGGGAGGTTCAACTTGCTGGATTAGGTGTAAAACATGATCCAAAGGTGAGGGAAGGGTTAGGGGAGAGGATTTGCACTAGGGCCATGGCAAGAAGGAATTGTTGAAAGTGGCAAAGGATTTTCCAAAAGCCATAGTGCAAATTTTCAAGGAGATTTTCAAAAGTCATTTCCCAAGTGAAAATATTTTGTCTTGAGTCCAAGTGAAAAGCAAGAACCTCCAAGACCAAAGACAGATCTTGGTTGAATCCAAATAAAACTTTTGCCATAAAGAAAATATTTGAGAGTGAGAGTTTTCTTGAAGAAAAATTATTGATCACTCCCCTCAAGTCAAATAAAAGCCTTTTGAAAAATCCAAATAAAAACTTGGGTGTCACAATCTTCCATTAAGTCCATTTTTTATTCCACCAGATCCGCAACGGATCTTATCTTTACTGCCATCCCGAAAATCGAGGCGCCTCTCAGGCGAGATAACCGCGCCGTGGCCTCCTCGTTTCTCGCACCCACTTATGAGACTGGCCTTATAAATAGCCCAACCCTCGGGTCTTTCCATTCTCCCCCTTGTGTCGTCCTCTTCCTCTCACTGCTCCCGTGCTGCTCGAGCTCCGCCGCCGCCGCCTCCGCAACAGAGCTCCGCGTCCTCATCAACCTTTGCCGCTGCATCACCCTGAAACGTCCAGAGAAACGCGGCGTACTCTCGCAGCACATCGGCATCTGTAAGTTCCTTACTCCTCGTAGAATAGATCTACGTTTAATCTCCTGCTGTTCTTCAACGTTCTACGCCGTCGCCCACGAGTTCTTGGTAGTTTGCATTTTTACTGCCTCTTCTTGATCTTAAGATAGTATAGAACCAACGCGGCGGCTGTTTAGCACCCATTTCAAATGCAAATAGATCTCTTTTCACTGCATAAAGGCTCCGTTCGAGCCCAAGAACTTCCTTTGCATCTGTTTTTAGGTCTAGAAACTTTCCTTTTAGCCGACCGTTTTGATCCAAATTATTTACTGCAACGTGTGAAACCTGTTTTCACCACACTTAGTAAAAGACTGCACCCGTTAAGTCACGGCGGTTTACATTTCCGGTTTAAAGAAACCACGCACCGTAGAACCTTCCAGCTCAAAGGAAGCCACGCGCCGTAAAATTTTCTAGCTCACTTATAACAAGGCTGTAGACGATTTGAATTACTCTCAAGCACACCAGCGGCTTAGATAACCCGATGCACTTAGATATATGTCATTAAGCCCCTCCATAAGCCGCCACTTTAAACATTGAACTGTAAATTTCCTCCGGCTTACAATTAAACCGGACATTTTCCTTTTATCATAGGCTTCCGACTTTCACCATGCCTCCCAAAGCTCCCAAAGCTCCCATCACATGCAATTGGATGAGGTCCAACGTCACCGATGAGACTTTAACAGATTTCATGAAGTCGGGTTACCTGCCTAAGAAGGACATCATGTCCTACCGTGCCCCTGACCCGTCAAAAGAGAGACCACAGCCAAAGGACGGGGAGTTGGTGGTTTTTGCGGATCATATGAGCCGGGGCTTCGCACCGCCCGGCTCAAAGTTCTTTAGAGACATGCTGAATTTCTTTGACCTACGGCCACAAGACATAGGACCCAATTTTGTGTCCAATATATGCAACTTCCAAGTGTTCTGCGAAGTCTACCTTGGAGAGGAGCCCAGCCTGCTGCTCTTCAGAGAGCTCTTCTACCCGAACCGTCAGAACGAGTGCGCCAACGGGCCAAGCTTGGAACTTGGCGGCATCTCCATTCAGCGACGGAGAGACTGCCTTTTCCCTTACGCCAAGCCGCCAAGTCACCCAAAGGACTGGAACCAGACATGGTTCTATTGCCAAGACACGTCGCCGACTGATGAGAGCCCGCTGCCCGGCTTTCGCCCTTCACGTCTGGAACCAACTCACCCTCTGTCTACCAAGTTAACTCAAGCGGAGCGCCAACCTCTGCTCCCCACCATCAACAAGATCAAGGCTCTCCTGGGCAATGGTCTCAACGGAATTGATCTGGTCCGGGTCTGGATCTCGTGGCGGGTGATCCCCTTGAGCCGCCGCCCCGGCTTAATGTGTGAATACACAGGCCGGAAAGATGACCCCCTACGACACAGCCGCAATGATCTTCCTGAAGACGTTGCTGAAGACATGACCAAGGCCCTTTTAAATGAGAGCTTGGCAGACTGCGGGAGGACCGGGTTAGCCCCCTTCTGCAAGACCAACCCAGCCCCAGCGGTAAGCCGCTGATCTGAACATCTTATCTTCTTCCGTAGACATCCTTCATCTGAATCTTTAAGAAATCATCATTGTATTTTTCAGGCTGATGAAAAATTCTGGAAGGTCAAATATGACCATGAAGCGGCCAAGAAGGCCAGGAAGGCTAAGAAAGCCGCCAAGAGAGCCGCTCCCCGCAAGAAGGGAAGTAGGCCTACTGCTTCAGAGCTGCCGCAACTAAGCGACAGCTCCGAGTCAGAGGTAACCCCTGAACCTGTAACCTCTTGTTGTATTTATTGTTTATTTCTGTCCACCTTATCAATACTGTTCATCAACAGAATGATACCGGAGCAAGTAACCCGGTGGTTGAAGAGGTAATGATACTTTCCTCCGACTCGGAGCCCTTGCCAAGGCTGAATGTCCGAAGGGTAACCCGAAAAGTAAGATTTTCTCATCCTTTAGCTTATCAAGATCCTCAATTTCTTTTGAAGCAACAGACTCATGAGAGCCGGCGGCACACCCGGACCAACAAGGACGCTGACCTCTCCTCCGGCTTACCCGACGCATCGAGGAAACGCCGAACCGAGGTTATCTCCAACTTGTACCCTTTTCATCCTTTGGCGGGTGTTATACGTCAACCGCTCAATTCTTCTGATTCAAACTATCAGGAAACCTCACCCTCCTCTGGTGACTCGATGCAATCAAGCCTGCCGGCCTTCAAGACCGTACCCGGGTAATGATGATCATCTCTTGTTGTGCTTATCTTTGCTCATACCTTTGTACTAACCTTTTTGTCCTTTCAGTGCCCAGGCAAAGCTCACCAAGAAGGCGAAGAAGAACAAGCCGGTCGAAGAGCCGGACTTGCCTGAACCGGAGGTAGCAGCTCAAGAACCGCCAGCTGCCTCCGCTCCCGAAGCCACCGCTCCAACCGACAAGGCAACTGCAGAAGGTTCTGCTAACCCGGAGACCTCCAGCTCGGCTCAGCCGGTCAATGACCCGGACGTGGTAATCACCCGGACGGAGTTTGTTGAGCCGGGGAGACCTACTGCACTGGCCAAGTGCTCGGCCAAGGAGGAGTTGCTATAGCACCGCCGGGTTAATCTCGACCTCACCGACTACGCCAATCTGAACATCGGAGAGATCGTCTCCGGCTATGTCAGCCAAGTGCACAAGAGTCGGGATGTAGAGATCGGCATGGTGAACCAGATTCAGCAGAAGTCTGAGGTACTACTCTTCTTTCTTCTTGCTTACTGCATAGTTATCTTGTTATTCTTACCATACTCTACCCCCAAGTCTATGACTTATGATAGAATATGTTGTAGACTTAAGTTTCGGCTTACTCGCTTGAACCGGCAATTTGTAAATAGAAACGCTCGATATGCATTAGCCCCCAAGTGCAAAGTGTCTTTGCTTGGAAAGTGCTTGGGACTTTAAAATTGCATAATAACTCTTCATCCTATAACCCGGAAATTATGCAGGCGGCTTGCAAGAAGTTTGAAGCTGACATCTCCGATCTGAAGACCCGCCTGAGGACGCAAGAAACTGAGACCCGGAAGGCCAATGCCAAATTTGTGTCCAGTATTGCCGCGCAAGAAAAGCTGAAGACGGACTTTGATGCTGAACGGAAAGCTTGGGCCGAAGAGAAGGCTACTCCGGTGAACCGGGCTGAACAGACGGAGAAGGCTCTGACAGAGAAGACCGCCGAACTCTCCGGCTTAAAGCGCCAAGTGTCCCAGATGGTTGCCGCAATCTTCGGTAAGTCATTCCACCGGCTTTCGTCCAATTTATAATTTTTATGTCTCATAACCCATCATTGCCGGCGGCTTATCTTACTCTGTTACACAGGTCCCAGAAGCGCCAACCTCAACCAAAGTGTGGTGACCAAGTTGAAGGCCGTGTACACCCTGGTGGAGCAACTCTACACCGGGTCATAGCGCGCCTTGGCCGTGGTGGCCCTATCCAATGAGGTGCCGACTCATCTGGCGGAAGTTCTTCGCCGGCTTGCCGTTCTTCCCCAACGTGTCCAAGAGCTGCGGCGGGGCTCTGCAAGAGCCGGAGCTATCGCCGCTCTGAGCCGGGCCAAGGCGTTCCTTCCAGAATTAGACCCGGCGGACATTGCCCTCGGCTATCCCAGTTTGAAGGAAGACGGCACACCCTTCGACCAAAGGGACTTTGCAGCCTGCGTGAAGATCGTGCGCCCAGTGGCCACCCTCATTGGAAATGACACGGATCTGACCAAGTATCAGCCGGGTTACAATGCAGAAAATCAGAGGATCCCCACTCCGCGTTATGAAGCTATCAGCTTAGTCCCGCCAACTCGTAAGCACACCTTCGCCCCGGAGATTGACCCGGCCGGGTTAATTGACGAGGAAGCTCAATTTGAAGCTCTAAGCGGCATTGACTGGAAGTCGTCAACTTTCCAAGTCTTGGGAACAACCGGAGGAGCGGAGAGGGATGAGCCGGAAACTTCAACCCAGCAAGCATCGTAACTCTGCAGGCGGCTTATTAAACAATGCTTCACCCTTTTGGACTCGATGAGTCTTGTAATAGAGTAGGACCAACACTTTAACTTTGCTGTGCCATCGTGCACGCGTTGAATGCTGAATTCCATTGAAGTTGTCTCCTTTATACTTCTCCGGGTCATAATTGATCATTCATTTTCCTTAAGCTCAAATAGTTGCCTTTAACTATCCTGCCTAGAAGGACAAATCACAAGTCTCTAGGCGGCTTACCGCACTGAGAATCATAGTTTTAGACATATAACCCGGAATATGAATCAAAAAAGACTGGTCCTCAATTATGTCCTTGATATACCCGTAATAACACACTTACCGGCCTGCAAGCACACTTCTGGCTTATATAACCTGGGTAATAAGGTCGGTACCTCAATTCCGGTTTACCAGCCTTAATAACACCGATTGTATTCAACTAGTACTGTAAATCAAAGTTAAGCCGGCAAAGTGAGACCCGCCGTGTACACTTGAAATAATCAGAAGAACTCACTATAAATCAGAAGAACTTAGGGGCTTCCGGTTCAAATATGACTAGAAACCCGTCCCAAAGGGGTTATGCTAGGATTCGAATGCGATCATATAGCCCCCAGTGGGTGTGGCGATGCCAATCAAGAGGGTACCGACATCTATGTTCTCTTTGGTTCGAATACGACCCATGTTTGAACAGGAAGCCCCCAAATGACCTTAAGAATTGTTTGACGACGCTGATTCGAATACGATCCACGTCGGTTCCCAAAGGGGTTAAACTATGATTCAAATATGATCAAAGAAAACTCCCCAATGAGCTCGGCACTTTGCCAATCAAATGGGTATCGACAGCTATGTTCTCTTTGCTTCGAATACGACCCATGTTTGAACAGGAAGCCCCCAAGTGACTATATTGTGTATGGCTAGATTCGAATATGATCATAAGCCGGATCCTCCTTCAAGTTATCACATGATCTTGTAATGAAAGCAACACATTTATCTTTGGAGGAGAAAAAAGGACAGAGGTCCTGCTTTATTGCTTATCATAATATATGCATGGCTTAGAGAAATATGTACATTATGAGAGCTAGTGGCTCAAGTGTAATAAGGCCGAAGCTGAGCTACGTTTCACGGCCGACGGGTCTCTTCCTCCGACTTACGTGAATCTTTGTGCTCCCGAACGTCAATGAGGTAATATGACCCGTTGTGCAAATTCTTGCTGACCACAAAGGGCCCTTCCCAAGGCGGGGATAGCTTGTGTGCATCTGTTTGATCTTGGATGAGCCGGAGCACCAGATCGCCTTCCTGGAAGACCCGGGATTTAATCCGGGAACTATGATAACGGCGCAGGTCCTATTGGTAAATCGCTGAGCGAGCTGCTGCCACATCACGTTGTTCGTCCAACAAGTCAAGAGCATCTTGGCGCGCCTGTTCATTATCCACCTCAACATAAGCCGCCACTCGAGGCGAGTCATGACGGATGTCACTGGGGAGGACTGCTTCCGCTCCATAAACCATGAAGAAAGGCGTGAAACCTGTAGACCTGTTAGGAGTAGTGTTGATGCTCCACAAAACGGAGGGTAACTCCTCCACCCAACAACCCGGCGTCCGTTGTAAAGGGACCAAAAGCCGGGGTTTGATGCCTTTCAGAATCTCCTGATTAGCCCTCTCAGCTTGACCATTGGACTGAGGGTGAGCCACTGATGAAACATCAAGTCTAATATGCTCTCGTTGACAAAACTCCTCCATGGCGCCTTTGGATAAATTGGTACCATTGTCAGTTATAATGCTGTGTGGAAAACCAAAGCGAAAGATCACCTTTTTCATAAACTGAACTGTTGTGGCTGCATCACACTTGCTAACTGGCTCCGCTTCAACCCACTTGGTAAATTTGTAAACTGCCACCAAGAGGTGGGTCTTCTTATCCTTGGACCTTTCAAAAGGCCCAACCATATCAAGCCCCCAGACCGCAAAGGGCCAAGTAATTGGAATCATCCTTAGCTCCTGAGCCGGCACATGAGCCCGTCGCAAGAACCTTTGGCAACCATCACATTTACTGACCAAGTCCTCCGCATCAGCATGAGCCGTCAGCCAATAAAAACCATGACGAAAAGCCTTGGCCACAAGAGACTTCGAGCCGGCATGATGGCCACAATCCCCTTCATGAATCTCACGCAAGATCTCTTGACCTTCCTAAGGGGAGACACAACGCTGGAACGCTCCCGTAACACTGCGGCGATGCAACTCACCATTGATAACAATCATTGACTTAGACCGCCGGGTTATTTGTCTGGCCAAAGTTTCATCCTCAGGCAAATCTCCCCGGGTCATGTAAGCCAGATAGAGCATTGTCCAGTCCGGTATGATGTGGAGAGCCGCCACCAGTCGTGCCTCCGGGTCAGGGACAGCCAAGTCTTCCTCTGTAGGCAACTTAACAGAAGGGTTATGCAGGACGTCCAGGAAAATATTAAGCGGCACCGGTTTTCGTTGAGAGCCCAGCCGGCTTAAAGCATCAGCGGCCTCGTTCTTCCTGCGATCGATGTGCTCTACTTGGTAACCCTGAAAGTGCCCAGCAATGGCATCAACTTCGCGGCGATAAGCCGCCATGAGAGGGTCCTTGGAGTCCCACTTTCCTGATACTTGTTGAGCCACCAAGTCTGAGTCGCCGAAGCACCTTACCCGGCTCAAGCTCATCTCCTTAGCCATCCGAAGACCGTGGAGCAAGGCCTCGTACTCAGCTGCATTGTTGGTACAAGGAAACATCAATTGTAGCACATAATGGAACTTGTCACCCTTAGGGGAAGCCAATACGACTCCAGCCCCCGAGCCCTCCAACTGCCTGGACCCATCAAAATGAATAGTCCAATATGTGTTATCCGGCTTTTGTTTGGGCACTTGTAGCTCTGTCCAATCATTGATGAAATCCACCAAAGCCTGAGATTTAACAGCAGTGCGTGGCACATACTTCAGACCATGAGGTCCGAGCTCTATAGCCCACTTAGCCACTCTCCCTGTGGCCTCCCTGTTCTGAATGATATCTCCAAGGGGGGCAGAACTGACCACAGTGATGGGGTGGCCCTGGAAATAATGCTTAAGCTTCCGGCTTGCCATGAACACACCATAAACAAGTTTCTGCCAATGCAGATACCGCTGCTTGGACTCAATGAGTACTTCACTGACATAATAAACCGGCCTCTGAACCGGATGCTCCTTACCCTCTTCCTTGCGCTCCACCACCACGGCCACACTGACGGCTCGGGTCTTAGCAGCCACATACAGCAATAAAGGCTCCTTGTCAACCGGAGCAGCAAGGACTGGGGGCTCGGCCAGCTGTCTCTTCAAGTCCTCAAAAGCAGTATTAGCTGCATCATTCCAGACAAAGTCATCAGTTTTCTTCATCAACTCGTATAATGGCATGGCCTTCTCCCCCAAACGGCTTATAAAACGGCTTAAAGCAGCGATACGACCCGCCAGGCGCTGGACGTCGTTTATACACGCTCGCTTAGCCAGGGAGGTGATGGCCTTGATCTTCTCTGGGTTAGCTTCAATGCCTCTGTTAGAAACCAAGAAACCCAAGAGCTTGCCTGCAGGAACACCAAAAACACATTTGGCCGGGTTAAGCATCATCTTGTAGACCCGGAGATTATCAAAGGTTTCCCTCAGATCATCTATCAAGGTTTCCTCCTTGCTGGATTTAACCACAATATCATCCACATAAGCATGAACATTGCGCCCAATCTGGTTATGAAGACAGTTCTGCACGCAGCGCTGATAAGTCGCCTGTGCACTCTTGAGTCCAAAGGGCATAGACACATAGCAGAAGGCTCCAAAGGGAGTGATGAACGCCATCTTCTCCTGGTCCTTAACTGCCATTTTAATCTGATGATATCCAAAATAAGCATCCAAGAAACTTAGGCGCTCACAACCCGCCGTAGCATCAATGATTTGATCAATACGGGGAAGGGCGAAAGGATCAGCTGGACACACCTTGTTCAAGTCCGTGTAGTCCACACACATCCGCCAGGTGCCGTTCTTCTTGAGTACGAGCACCGGGTTAGCTAACCATTCTGGGTGAAAGACTTCAACAATAAACCCGTCCGCCAAGAGCCGGGCCACCTCTTCACCAATAGCTTTCCGCCTCTCTTCATTAAACCGCCGAAGGAATTGCCTGACCGGCTTAAATCTCGGATCAACATTGAGAGTGTGCTCAGCGAGTTCTCTAGGTACACCTGGCATGTCAGACGGCTTCCATGCAAAAATGTCCCTATTCTCACGGATGAACTCGATGAGCGCGCTTTCCTATTTTGGATCCAGATTGGCACTGATGCTAAACTGCTGAGATGAATCTCCTGGAACGAAATCAACAAGTTTAGTCTCATCAGCCGACTTAAATTTCATTGCCCGCTCATGCTCTGTAGTCGGCTTTTTCAGAGAGGTCATATCTGTTGGGTCAACGTTGTCTTTGTAAAACTTCAACTCCTATGTTGCGCAAACAGATTCTCCATAAGCTGCATCGCCTTCCTCACACTCCAGGGCCACCTTCCGGCTGCCGTGAACCATAATGGTCCCATTATGACCCGGCATCTTGAGCTGTAAATACACGTAACATGGCCGTGCCATGAACTTGGCGTAAGCCGACCGCCCAAATATGGCATGGTACGGACTTCTTATCTTGACCACCTCAAAGGTCAATTTTTCCACCCTGTAGTTGTGCTCATCTCCAAAGGCCACTTCCAACTCGATCTTGCTGACTAGATAAGCCGACTTACCAGGTGCCACACCATGGAAAATAGTGTTTGACTGGCTGATGTTGTTATCAATCAACCCCATACGACGGAACGTCTCATAATAGAGGATGTTGATGCTGCTGCCTCCATCCATGAGCACCTTAGTGAACTTATATCCTCCCACCTGAGGAGCCACCACCAAGGCCAAGTGACCCGGATTATCCACCCGGGGAGGGTGATCCTCCCTGCTCCACACTATAGGCTGCTCAGACCACCGCAAGTAGAGTGGAACCGCCGGCTCAACAGCATTCACAGCCCTCTTATGAAGCTTCTGATCTCGCTTACACAGACTGGAGGTAAACACATGATACTGTCCACCGCTAAGCTACTTTGGATTGGTCTGATAACCCCCTGCTGCTGTTGATAACCCTGGCCAGACTGCTGATTAAAGCCCCCTTGACCGTTCTGAGGATTAGAATTTGAGCCGCCGTCCGGGCCATGAAAGCCGCCGGCGCCTGAGCCACCGCCCGGGCCATTGTTGCCGTTAAAGGCATTGGAATTCTTAAAGGCCTTCATGATTGCACAATCCTTCCATAGATGAGTAGCTGGCTTCTCTCTAGAGCCATGCCTTGGACAGGGCTCATTCAACAGCTGCTCCAGCGTCGGGCCTGACCCGCCGGCTCGGGGAGGGGGCCTCCCCTTGCGTCGCTGGTTAGTACACTGTGAGCTGGCGTTGGCTACGAACTCTAGGCTGCCGTCGGCCTTGCGCTTGCCACCTCCTTGGTTCCCCGGGTTATGTTGAGGACCCTTGCCATTGCCGTTCTTCTTTCCCTTCCCTGTCCTTTCATCATCTGAAGCGGGGTCCTTGGTACTATCAGAATCGGCGTACTTGACGAGAGCCGCCATCAGTGTACCCATATCATTGCAGTCGCGCTTAAGCCGCCCGAGTTTCATCTTCAGGGGCACGAAGCGACAATTCTATTCCAACATTAAGACTGCAGAGCCGACATCCATCTTATCAGATGAATGTATTATCTCCTTAACCCGGCGAACCCAATGTGTCGTAGACTCACCCTCCTGCTGCTTATAGTTAGTCAAATCCACAATTGACATAGACTGCCTACAGATATCCTTGAAATTTTGGATGAACCGGGCTTTCAGCTCAGCCCAAGACCCGATGGAATTCGGTGGTAGCCCTTTCAACCAAGTGCGGGCAGTCCCATCTAACATCATGGTGAAGTACTTGGCCATTGCTGCTTCACTGACTTCCAGCAGTTCCATGGCCATCTCGTAACTCTCTATCCAGGCTGCGGGTTGTAAGTCAGCCGTGTAATTAGGCACCTTCCTAGGGCCTTTGAAATCCTTGGGTAGACGCTCATTGCGGAGAGCTGGCACTAAACAAGGGACACCTCCAGTCCTGGTAGGGATACCCACGTCGACGGAAGTCGTTGGATAAGCCGGGGAGTCTGGTAAGCCGTCAACTGAGGCACCTGCTCCGCCTCTTGCCGCGCTCTGTCTTGGTCTGCTGTGTGAAAGGCTCCGTTATGAACCGGGCCATGGCCAGGGGGCGGGTCATGGCGTCGGACATTACTTGAGCCGGTCGCTGAGACCATGTGTCAGCTATAACTCGGGCTCCAGCCTGGACGAGGGGTCGAGTGGATCCTGTCCCGGCTGTAAGAGTACGCCTCTTGCTGCGCCAGTGCTGTCTGAAGGAGTTCCCTGACCCGGCGGGTTTCAATAGCCATCGGAGAGTCGCCGTCAATTGGGAGGGCCGCCAGCTGTGCTGCTGCGGCAACCATGTTCTCCAGCGGGTTAGCATAATGACCCGGTGGTATTGGCACATACTGAGGCGGGGCAGGGTTCACCCGGGGAGGCCCCATCACTTGTGGCTGAACAAGGGTCCCAGACCCGGGCACTATGATCCCTGGCGGGTTACTAGACCCTGCACCTGGCATGTTGAAGAGGTTTCGAGGATCGTAAACCGGAGGGACTCGAGATTGGGCTTTTTGATGCCTCCTTCTCATGACCTCATTGGATGCGTTTTGATCCATCGTGAGCCGGAAGGACTGCGCCTGAATCAACTGGGTTTGGGCGTCGAGAGCCGCCCTCTCCGCAGCCATCCTGACCCCTTCTGCTGCCAGATCCTCTTTGGCTTTCACTAGATCTAACTTTAACTGCGCCACCTCTGCGTCATGCTGAGCTTGATCCGCCGGGTCAACCGCGGCGGTCAACAGGGCCGTCATCTTGTCTGTGAGATCCATCAGCACCTGAGCCCGCGAGGGCACTGGGTTTCCTGCCCCAGCAGCAGGGTTCTGAACAGGCTGCGCACCGGCCATGAAGATTCCGACCCAGCTCAGCGGCTCAAACGGGTCCGGAATACTATCACCATCGGAACAACCCATGAGCCTACCATCTTGAAGTTGATACAACGAGTTTGACTCATCTGTGGACGACTCGCCGTCAGAGCCGGCGGCCGTCTCATCACCAGATCCAGATCTGTCAGAGTGCCCTCCATGGACACATCCCACAAAAGCATGCCTCAAGGCAGGCAGGGCCCGGGCGGGTCGTCCGCGCTGAGCCGTCTTGATGAGACCGGCGTAGAGATTCGGCTCAGGGCCGGTTCACCAATCTTGCCAATGAAAACATGAATTCCGCCAAAGGGGACCCGGTGTCCGTACTCGATTGAGCCGGCGTCGGGCCCCCAGCTTGCATCGTTGATGTAGAGCTTGCCGCGACGACTCTTGGTCATCCGGCCCACAGCGTATCCCTTGAGCCCTTCGAAGCTATCCTTCAAGAACTCAAATCCACCGTGCGCTAGCCCCACGGTGGGCGCCAACTGTCGTGGAATTCTCACGGCAGATGTCCTCAAGCTAGGACTTAGTCGTGGATCCATCACCGCTAGGAAGCTTGAAGGGGTTAATGGGACAAGGAACACGAGGGTTTATACTGGTTCGGCCCCTTACGGTGAAGGTAAAAGCCTACGTCCAGTTGAGGTGGTATTGATTAGGGTTTCGATGACCAGGGAGCTTAACTGCTATGCCTGGCTCTCGATGAGATCTTTCCTGTCCCTAAGCCGCTGCCGGGTCGTCCCTTTATATAGAGAGGTTGACGCCCAGCGGCTCTCAGAGTCCCGGCCGGCTCATAAAAGTGTCCGGCTCGGACTCTCAACTATTCTTGCCTTATACTACAAGTCTCGCCATACGGCGGTTTATCACTACGGGCCTTAAGCCATCTTCGGGTCTTAAGCCCATCTTTGGCCCACCATCCTCAAGCTTGGCGCCGGGCTTCAAGTGATGACCCTTACGAGTAACCCGGCCTCTTCTGGCGGGTGACTCTAAGGTTTATATCCTCAACAGTCTATGTTTGGATTTTGGATGATGTATGAATTAATTTATGTATTGTGTGAAGTGGCGATTGTAAGCCAACTCTCGTTATCCCATTCTTGTTCATTACATGGGATTGTGTGAAGATGACCCTTCTTGCGACAATACCTACAATGCGGTCATGCCTCTAAGTCGTGCCTCGACACGTGGGAGATATAGCCGCATCGTGGGCGTTACAAGTGTTGGGGAACGTAGCAGAAATTCAAAATTTTCCTACGTGTCACCCAGATCAATCTAAGAGATGCTAGCAACGAGAGGGGAGGAGTGCATCTACATACCCTTGTAGATCGCGAGCGGAAGCGTTCAAGAGAACGGGGTTGATGGAGTCGTACTCGTCGTGATCCAAATCACCGATGATCCTAGCGCCGAACGGACGGCACCTCCGCGTTCAACACACGTACAGAGCGGGGACGTCTCCTCCTTCTTGATCCAGCAAGGGGGGAGGAGAAGTTGATGGAGATCCAGCAGCACGACGGTGTGGTGGTGGAAGTAGCGGGATCCCGGCAGGGCTTCGCCAAGCGCAAGCGGGGAGGAAGAGGTGTCACGGGAGGGAGGGAGGCGCCAGGGCTTGGGGTGCTGCTCCCATGCGCCTCCCCACTATATATAGGGGTGGAGGGGGCTGGTTTCTTGCCCTCCAAGTCCATTGGGGCGTTGGCAAAGGTGGGGGAAAGAAATCCCATCATTTCCCTTCCCCACCGATTGTTATCCCCCTTTTTTAGGGATCTTGATCTTATCCCTTCGGGATATGATCTTATTCCTTCTAAGGTGGGATCTTGGTGCGCCTTGACCAGGGGTGTGGGGCCTTGCCCCCACTACCCACGTTCATGTGGGTCCCCCCATGCAGGTGGGCCCCACTTCGGAACCTTCTAGAACCTTCCCGGTACAATACCGAAAAATCCCAAACATTTTCCGGTGGCCAAAATAGGACTTCCCATATATAAATCTTTACCTCCGGACCATTCCGGAACTCCTCGTGACGTCCGGGATCTCATCCGGGACTCCGAACGACTTTCGGATTTCCGCATACTAATATCTCTACAACCCTAGCATCACCGAACCTTAAGTGTGAAGACCCTACGGGTTCGGGAGACATCCAGACATGACCGAGATGACTCTCCGGTCAATAACCAACAACGGGATCTGGATACCCATGTTGGCTCCCACATGTTCCACGATGATCCCACCGGATGAACCACGATGTCGAGGATTCAATCAATCCCGTATACAATTCCCTTTGTCAATCGGTACGTTACTTGCCCGAGATTCGATCGTCGGTATCCCAATACCTTGTTCAATCTCGTTACCGGCAAGTCACTTTACTCGTACCGTAATGCATGATCCCATGACCAAACACTTGGTCACATTGAGCTCACTATGATGATGCATTACCGAGTGGGCCCAGAGATACCTCTCCGTCATACGGAGTGACAAATCCTAGTCTCGATTCGTGCCAACCCAACAGACACTTTCGGAGATACCTGTAGTGCACCTTTATAGCCACCCAGTTACCTTGTGACGTTTGGTACACCCAAAGCATTCCTACAGTATCCGGGAGTTGCACAATCTCATGGTCTAAGGAAATGATACTTGACATTAG
Source organism: Triticum aestivum (assembly GCF_018294505.1). Lineage (NCBI taxonomy): Eukaryota > Viridiplantae > Streptophyta > Magnoliopsida > Poales > Poaceae > Triticum > Triticum aestivum. The sequence goes on from NC_057799.1 coordinate 322,429,068, forward strand.
AAAAGCTCTAGCAAACGAACTACACGATCTTGTGCTATGCTTAGGATTGGGTCTTGTCCATCACATCATTCTCCTAATGATGTGATCCCGTTATCAATGACATCCAATGTCCATGGTCAGGAAACCATAACCATCTATTGATCAACGAGCTAGTCAACTAGAGGCTTACTAGGGACATGTTGTGGTCTATGTATTCACACATGTATTACGGTTTCCAGTTAATACAATTATAGCATGAACAACAGACAATTATCATGAACAAGGAAATACAATAATAACCATTTTATTATTGCCTCTAGGGCATATTTCCAACAGTCTCCCACTTGCACTACAGTCAATAATCTAGTTCACATCACCATGTGATTAACACTCAAAGTTCACTAGAGTCAATAATCTAGTCCACATCACCATGTGATTAACACTCAATGAGTTCTAGGGTTTGATCATGTTATGCTTACGAGAGAGGTTTTAGTCAACGGGTCTGCAACATTCAGATCCGTGTGTGCTTTACAAATCTCTATGTCATCTTGTAGATGTAGCTACCACGCGCTACTTGGAGCTATTCCAAATAACTGCTCTACTATACGAATCCGGTTTACTACTCAGAGTCATCCGGATTAGTGTCAAAGTTTGCATCGACGTAACCCTTTACGATGAACTGTTTTACCACCTCCATAATCGAGAAAATTCCTTAGTCCACTAGATACTAAGGATAAGTTCGACCGCTGTCATGTGATCCATTCCCGGATCACTATTGTACCCCTTGACTAACTCATGGCAAGGCACACTTCAGGTGCGGTACACAGCATAGCATACTGTAGAGCCTACGTCTAAAGCATAGGGGACGACCTTCGTCCTTTCTCTCTCTTCTGCCGTGGTCAGGTCTTGAGTCTTACTCAATACTCACACCTTGTAACACAGCCAAGAACTCCTTCTTTGCTGATCTATTTTGAACTCCTTCAAAATCTTGTCACGGTAAAATGGGGATGCCAGAAACCCCCAGCACCCCCCTGAAACAACTAGGGTTTATTAAAATCCTTTTCAATGAACCTGAAATGCCCTCCATAAATGTTCACCATCTTTGGTCCTGGCTAAAACCTCTGCCAAAAATGGTTTCATATTTCTGGAGGCTATTCTGGATTTTTCATCAAGCCATAAGTATTTGCATTTGGGCAATTTAAATCCTATAAATATTTTAAAATGCCCAAATAATCTTGAAGGTATTTTTAGGCTGTTGAGAATAATTTCAAAGGTGCCTCAGAATATTTAGAGGATTTTCCTAAATGAAATAGTATTTTTACTATTTCAAAACACAGAACATAAATAAATAAAAAAAGAGAAAAACAGAAAGCAGAGAGGACTTACCTGGCAGCCCACCTGGCGGCCCAGCACTGTGCTGGCCCGTAGCCAGTCAGCTGCCTGCTCTGGCCAGAGCAGGCAGAGAGGTGATGCCGGCGAGCGCCAGCCCGCCACGGCGCCACCTGCTTGCCGCCTCGCCCGTGGACGAGCTGGACGACCCTCCACGACGCGCCCCCGAGCCCCTAGACACCCCCTTTCTCCCCCATCGCCTCTCCCTCGCCTTCCTCCACCTTGGCCGACGCAGCCGCTGCCACCTCGCCGGAGTAGCCGCGCCCACCGTCGACCTCGCGCCGTCCCACCGTGTCCAACAGCTCCACCGTCGCCTTCTCCTTCGAGCAGGTCGAGCCCCGAGCGCTCGTTTGCCCCGAAGCCTCTGCTCCGACCTCGCCTTCGCCGCTCACCGTCGGAGATCCCCTCCGCCGTCACCACTGCAGCAGTTCGCCCCCGACCTCGCCGTCCGCTCCGTCCCAACCACCGTGAGCCTGGCCACCTTCCCATCCTCTCCTCTCTCCCTCTCGAGCTCCGTAGCCACTTCACGTATCTCACCCGTACGCGCCGCCGCACGAGCTCGTCGCCGACGAGGCTCCGGCCATCCAACGGTCGCACCACCATGGCCGTTAGCTCCACTGCATCGCCAGGAGCCCATAGCACCATCGCACGCCCCTCGCCGTGCTCCCTAGCAACGGGTTCGATTACGCCCGTACCCCGGCAGCTGCACGGCTCGTCGCCGGCGTCGATTCCGGCGACCCCGAGCTCCACCACCACCACCAGTCGATGCGGTTTGCTCCCAGCTACACGTAGGTGTTCTCCGCCGTCCATTTGGTCGCCTGAGGAGGAATCCCGCACTCCACTGCCGCGTCTGGACGTCGCCGGCGGCTAAACGCCGGCGAGTCAGCGTGGTTTGACCACTGGTTGATCCCCCCAGAGTCACTGACAAGTGGGGCCCGCCTGTTAAATAATCTGAGTTAGAGTTTAAAATTAATCCTAATTAGTTAATTACCTAACAGTGACGCTGACACAGGGGACCCACACGTCAGGTTTGACCTGGACGACCCCGTTGACCGCTGACGTCATCATGACACACTGCTGATGCATTAAGCAATTTAATTACTGGAATTATTCTTATATTGGAAATTCCAGAAATTATCACAAACTTCAAAAATCGTAGAAAATAATCTATAGCTCAGAATGAAAAGGTTTATATATGAAAAATGATTAGGAAAATCCATTCTATCCATCTATACTGGTTTCATGCATGTTTAAGCAAGTTAACCTACTGTTTAATGTAGAACAAGATAAAGCACTAATAGAGGCCACATATGAACTTGGAATTTGAATCTTTGATTCGAAATAGTCCAAACCCATCTGGTCCTAGTTGCATTAGCCCAATACATCCATTTTGCCATGTCTCATGCATGCATCATATTGTTGCACTTGCTTGGTGTTGATTGTGCTTCGATGTGCTCATTGTGGTAGGTTCTGCCTCCGAGGATATTCACGAGTATCCAACTGAAGGGCAGTATCCCACCACCACTCCGTCAGGCAAGCAACCCATTGATCATTTCGATACAAACCCATCTTCTCGCTTCTGCTCTCATTTACTGCATTAAGACAACGCGATTCAAACTGCTGTGTGTTGCGGTAGTTGAACCCACTTTCCTTTGCATGACCTGTCATTGCCACAGTAACTAGATGAAACCCACTAGCATGTGTAGGAGTTGATTGAGCCATGTTATGTTCCTACAATGCTATGCTTGCTACGCTTAGAGTCGTGTCAGGTCTGGCTCATCAGGGTGATGAACTAGAGTGAAAGTGTGTGTCGGTAATGAGAGTGAGGTGTTGAATAATATTTGGTAAAGGTTTCGATGGGAGGCCATGTAGGAGTACATGGTGGGTTGTTTCATTGAGACCGATCCTAAGAACTGAGATCTGTATGCGTGATTTAAGATTCAGGTACTACCACGCATTCGGCCCGAAACCAATGGACCCCCTCAGCTTCTTAACCACCCTTGTCCTCTGTCCAGGAGTTGCACGTAGTTTCTGGTGTTTGTAGTAAGCTGGAGGCCGAGGAAAGCGCTGACCAAGGGGTGGGCTGTGATGCGGTAGGCTCGTGGCACGGTGTACCGAGTCGCCCGTTTGGTGTCCGGGAACCCTGCACACATCGTTTGGGGCCGTATGTGGAAACCTCGGCAGGACTCCCTGCGGATGGAACCTAAATAGGCGATAAACCTGGACTAGAGACTCGAGTGTTTAGGTAGGTTGTGGCCGATACCCACGTTGGGCTTCCGCTTGAAGGTTGCCGAGTACACGGCGTGTAGCGACGATAAGTGGTGGGAGCGTGTGTGACGAAGTACACCCCTGCAGGGTATGAAACTATTCGAATAGCCGCGTCCGTGGTAAAGGACTACTTGGTCGCTTATGCAGTTCATAGACAAGTAAACGGATACTATTAAAAGCCTCAAGATAAGTGTGAGTACCGCAGATGGCCCTCTCGTGGGATGACGAGGGAGGATCCACGGTGGAGTATTGAGATGGTGATTAGTGGACTCGTGTGCAAAAACTATTTCACAAGTGGTGTCTTGTAGGATAGCTTAGCCAAGAGTCAAAGCTGGCTTGCTGCAATAACTCCACTACCTTCTTGAGAATGAACATGTATAGTAGGATCTGTTGTAAGACTTGCTGAGTACCTTTGTACTCATGTTGCTTCAATTACTGTTTTCAGACGACAACACCGGCCCTTCTGATGGGTTCTACGTAGAACTCGACGACGATGAGTGACTTGCCACCCAGGTGGTGATCTAGGCTTGTGAAGGGCCTACGTAGATAGACAGGCTTCGTCAAGCCTTCTTACTTTCTAGCGTCTGTACCCAGACAGTTTGCTTCCGCATGTGCTTGTATGATTGTATGACTTGAGTGTCGGGTCATGTGACCCCTATCTGTATGAACAAGTTATGTAAGGCTCTCCGGAGCCCCTTAAATAAAGTACTTTGAGCTGTAGAGTTTTGTTGTGATGCCATGTTGTATTTGCACATATCGAGCATATTGTGTGTATGATTGAAATGCTTGGTATGTGTGGGATCCGACAATCTAGTTGTTTATCCTTGGCAGCCTCTCTTATGGGGAAATGTAGTCTAGTGCCTCCTTGAGCCATAGTAGTCCGCTACAGCCCGGTTCACCGGAGTCCTGCTAGCCCAGCACTACTGCTCTGGACACTTGACTGGCCAGCATGTGATTCATATCGTTCCTGTGTCTGTCCCTTCGGGGAAATGTCACGCGGTGACATCCGGAGTCCTGCCTAGCCTGCTACAGCCCGGGTTCCCGGAGTTCTGTTAGCCCAGTGCTACAGCCCGGATTCACACGCTGCTGACCGACATGTTCGATGTATATTCATGTATGCCTGTCCCCATACGTTAGTGCCGCTTTGGGTTCACGACTAGCCATGTCGGCCCGGGTTCTCTGTCATATGGATGCTAGCGACATTGTCATATACGTGAGCCAAAAGGCGCAAACGGTCCAGGGCCATGGTAAGGCGACACCCGTGGGAGTACCGTGCGTGAGGCCGCAATGTGATATGAGGTGTTACAGGCTAGATCGGTGTGACTTGGGATCGGGGTCCTGACAGCGTTGGCATCAGAGCCGGACTGCCTGTAGGTGCGTTAAGCCAAACTGGTCGATGGCGAGTCTAGAAATGCTTTAGTTATATGTAGGGGAATTGATTGTGGGAGGGAACGTCAGGTGCTTTTACTCCTTTACCTCATGCCCTCTGATCTGAGTCATTCTCTTCTCATTCTACGTGGGTTAAGGACTAGGCTCTCTTCTCTCTATCAGGTTCACGTGTTACTAATCCGTAGTAACTTATAGGATTGTTGGTTCCATGCTTCGGTTCAGTTTCCATTACACTTAGTATGTTGTTAGTTGAACCAGAACCCTGATATGATGTTGTTGAGTGGTATTGCAAAACTGTTGCGAATGTCTCAAATCCTTTTCCGAGCATTTACAGCCGTTATGCTGTCCGAATTCTCCTAGAAATACTAATGCCTTGCATTATTTCGTGCTTTCAGATGGCCACCCGTTCCCAGAATCAAGTGGTTCGTCTGACCCGGTGCCTCGGCGTACCTGGTCACACGGCCATGCTGGTCCGAGTGATGGTTGAGACAGGCTATCGTTGGTATCCCGAGTATACCGTCGAGGAGCAGTTTCGAGACTTTAATCAAAGTCAATATCTTTGCACAGTCAGGATTTACCCTTCCTATCCTGGATCCACTGAACCCCTCCATTGCTCTTATGGACTTGGGGTCACCATCGAGATGTCCGTGCAGGATGCAGCTTACTCAATGATGACTATCATGCGAGCCGGAACTGCCTTGCTTCAGAACACTGACTTCTGCTATATGCCAGCAGCACTCCCTGGGGCACAGGGGTACTATCAGGCTACTTACTGTGATTCTACCCATGAGGACTCACTACTCCGCACCACCACCGAGATGCTTGAGGACAAGGACCGTGAGAATTGTGCCTTGTGAATGGAGCTCTTTAATGCTCGTGCTGATCACTGGGCCACTCTGACACGGTTTGCACCTGCCGTGCAGGCCGGGTATATGGACATGAGGGACTTGTACCCCGTGCGATCTGGTCTGCCAGAATGTATGGAATGGCGTGATGTAGGAGGCATCACCCCTCCTCGTGGACCCCGTCTGCCACCGTTTGTTGGACCAAGGCCACACCCGAGTCCTTATGGACCGCAAGCTCCACAGGACCGACTGTTTCCAGATGATCATGTTCAGCTCCCAGGACATGGTGGTGACTTCTATGAAGATTACTATGGAGACGTCTGAGTTGGTGGTAGTTCCACTAGTATTGTAACAGTTGTATTCTCCACAGTCCTACGTGTCTTGTGGGATACGACTTGGTGTGCATCACGTTCCGGAGGTGTAGAAAAATATATAGGAGCTTGGAATGCCTCTGATGAGATGTATCGTCTTTCGTCGTAGTTGTACCCTAGCCTGGGCTTGTACTAAACTATGTATGGTGTGTATGACCGTTGGTATATGTATGTCGGTTGCTATGTTACCATGTCATACTGATGATCATCTCTGCATTCCGTGTTATCCATTACATTCCGCATTTCCCTGCCAAGATTTAGCCATCCTTGTCTAAACCGTTGTTTTCTTTCTCCTAGGATGGTTAACACCCGCAACAACCCTGCTGTCCAGGCGCAGGGTGAAGCCAATGCAGCTAGGGGGGAGAATCTGCCCCAACCGCCTTCACTGGCCGAAGTTATGCTGGAGGCAGAAAGAAACAAGCGTGAGACTAACCGCTTGTTAGAGCGAATTGAGCAGAATACTGCACGTCACCAGAGGAACGACCTGGTGTCCATCAATGACTTTATCAAGTTGTACCCACCGAAGTTTAACCATTCCGTCGAGCCCCTTGATGCGGATGATTGGCTTCGCAGCATCACCCATAAGCTACGTTCTGCCAACGTAGCCAAAGCTGATAAGGTTACCTACGCTGCCTATCACCTCGAAGGCCCTGCTAGCCTTTGGTGGGAAAACTTTGAGGCTATGCGCCCAGCCGGCCAAATCACTACTTGGGCTGAATTCAGTGAGGCTTTCCGTGAGCATCACATTCCGGAGGGTCTCATAGATCGTAAGCGGGAAGAATTCTGCAACTTCACCCAAGGCAGACTGACTGTGGATGCATACAGCCGTGAGTTTGGAAATCTAGCACGCTATGCTCCTGAAGAGGTATCCACCGACGCCAAGAAGCAGGCAAGGTTCCGCAAGGGACTTAGCCCCGAGCTTCGCCGTGATCTTCGTCTGCATGAGTGCACCTCCTTCCAGAAGTTGGTAAATAAGGCCATCAGTGCCGAGACAGGACAGACTGACTATGACGCTACACGCAAGCACTCTCGCGATTTTGGTTCCTCATCCGGCTCCGGATCCCAGAAGCGCCGGGTCTGGATTCCAAACACTGCTCTGCCACCTAGGTTCACTCCGAGGCCATCCTTCGAGGCGCCTCGCCCCAACCAGCAGCAGGCACTGCCCAAGGTCTATGGTGGCCCCGCTGCTAATGCTGCTCCACGCCCCAATGTTGTGACATGCTTCAAGTGTGGAGAGACGGGTCACTATTTGCGCGAGTGCCCCCGAAACAACCTCAATCAACCTGGACAGTCCGTTGGCCGTGGTAAGCCAGCAGGAAAGACTTACTACGCCGAGCCAGCCACCACTGCACGTGGCCATGTCAACTATGTTTCAGCTGAAGAAACTCATGAGGATCCCAACGTCGTCCTTGGTATGCTCCTTGTTAATTGCCATCCGGCAACTGTTCTTTTCGATACTGGAGCATCTCATTCATTTATCTCTGAGAGCTATGCTCGATTGCACAACACCACATTTTGTGACATGCCCACCTCCATGGTAATTCAAACCCCTGGTTCTAAGTGGCAAACCTCTAGGATAAGCCATGGAAATGAAATTCTTGTCGACAGATTGGTCTTCCTTGCATCACTAATAGCTCTCAAGTCCTCGGACATAAATATCATCTTGGGTATGGACTGGATGTCAGCCCATTATGCTAAGATTGATTGCTCTACTAGAACTGTTCAACTCACTCATCCGTCGGGCAAGACAGTCAATGTTTTGACCTGAGTGTCTAAGCGCCAGCTTTACTCATTAAATGCCAACCCTCTTCCAGACCTCGAAGATGTGCCGGTAGTACGTGAATTCCCGGATGTCTTCCCTGAAGAACTGCCAGGTATTCCACCTGACAGGGATGTTGAGTTCGTGATAGACCTTGTTCCAGGAACCGTCCCAATCTCTAGGAGACCCTATAAGATGGCACCCCTAGAGCTAGCCGAGCTTAAGAAACAACTCGATGTGTCCTTGAAAAAGGGTTTCATCCGTCCTAGTTCTTCTTCGTGGGCTTGCCCCATCCTCTTCGTCAAGAAGAAGGATGGTACGGATCGGATGGTTGTGGATTACCGACCTGTCAACCTAGTCACTATCAAGAACAAGTATCCGCTTCCCAGGATCAACGACCTGTATGATCAGCTCGCTGGATCCTCAATCTTCTCTAAAATGGATTTGAGGTTGGGCTACCATCAAATCAAAATCAAGAACGGGGACATCCCTAAAACGGCCTTTGTCACTCGTTATGGCCAATACGAGTATACCGTCATGTCTTTTGGTTTAACCAATGCTCCAGCCACCTTCTCTCGGTTAATGAACTCAATCTTCATGGAGTATTTGGATAAATTCGTCGTAGTATACCTTGATGATATACTCATCTACTCCAAGAATGAGGAAGAACATGCCGAGCATCTAAGTCTAGTACTGACGAAACTTCGAGAGCATCGCCTTTATGCTAAATTCTCTAAGTGTGAATTCTGGTTGCCAGAAGTGACCTATCTAGGCCATGTAATCTCTGGTAAGGGTATTGCTGTCAATCCCGAGCGAGTTCAAGCCGTCCTTGACTGGACTCCACCTGAATCGGTCAAGCAAGTTTGGAGTTTCCTTGGCTTAGCGAGCTACTGCCGCCGCTTCGTCGAGAATTTCTCCAAGGTTGCTAAACCTCTAACCGAACTCCTCAAGAAAGATAAAAAGTTCGAGTGGACCCCACAGTGCGAGTTCAGCTTTCAGGAACTGAAAAGACGCCTGACATCTGCCCCCGTACTCGTACCACCAGATTTTTCTAAGGACTTTGTTATCTATTGCGACGCCTCGCGACAAGGACTAGGTTGCATACTCATGCAAGATCGTCATGTGATTGCCTACGCTTCCCGACAGTTGCGTCCAGATGAGGATAATTATCCCACACATGATCTAGAGCTTGCAGCCGTAGTCCATGCACTCAAAACATGGCGACATTACCTTCTCGGTAATCGTTGCGAGATTTTCACTGATCGCCAAAGTCTGAAATACATCTTCACCCAACCGGATTTGAATCTCAGGCAAAGACGTTGGGTCGAGTTGATCACAGATTACGACTTAGGAATAACTTACACCCCGGGCAAAGCCAACGTCATGGCTGATGCGCTAAGCCGTAAATCCACCTGTAACAACTTGATGTTACAACAAAGTCAACCACTTCTCCACGAGGAATTCTGTAAGCTTAACCTTCACATTGTTCCTCGAGGATTTCTATCCACCCTGGTGGCGAAACCTACCCTTACGGATCAGATCATCAAAGCTCAGAAGGTAGATCCGGGAATCTCCCGTATTAAGAGAAACATCAAGAAAGGAGTTGTGGATTGTTTCTCCGTTGATGGCCAAGGTGTTGTGTTCTTTGGAGACCGCCTAGTGGTTCCCAAGGTACGCAACCTGCGGCGATTGATCCTTAAAGAAGCTCATGAATCTCCTCTCACCATTCATCCCGGTAGTACTAAAATGTATCAAGACCTTCGCCAGAGGTTTTGGTGGCCTAGGATGAAGAGAGAAATTTCTCAATACATTGCTAATTGCGACATCTGCCGTCGTGTTAAAGCAGAGCATCAACGGCCTGCTGGCACCCTTCAGCCTCTGGCTATTCCTGAATGGAAATGGGATAAAATCGGTATGGATTTCATTACCGGGTTTCCCAGGACCAAGAGAGGGAATAATGCTATCTTCGTTGTTGTCGATCGTCTTTCCAAAGTAGCCCACTTCCTACCTGTTCGTGAGTGTATAACCGCTAGCCAGCTAGCAGACTTGTACATCTCCCGAATAGTGTCTCTTCATGGTGTTCCATTGGAAATTAACTCAGACCGTGGAAGTCTCTTCACCTCTCGATTTTGGGAAAGTTTCCAAAATGCTATGGGAACTCGTCTCTCTTTTAGCACCGCCTTTCACCCTCAATCAAGTGGTCAGGTAGAACGAGTTAATCAAATTCTGGAGGATATGCTCCGAGCTTCTGTCATCTCTTTCGGCATGGATTGGGAGAAATGCCTTCCATTCGCCGAGTTCGCTTATAATAGTAGTTACCAAGCTAGCTTGGGCAAAGCCCCTTTCGAGGTTCTCTATGGACGAAAATGTCGAACGCCTCTTAACTGGTCAGAAACCGGGGAAAGACAACTCTTTGGCCCGGATATGATTCAGGAAGCAGAAGAGCAGGTTCGCATTATTCGTGAGAAATTGAAAATAGCCCAATCTCGCCAAAAGAGCCATTATGACCGCAAACATAAGGCTATGACTTATGAAGTTGACGAGAAGGCTTACCTTCGGGTGACTCCTTTAAAGGGAACCCATCGATTCGGTATTAAAGGCAAATTGGCTCCTCGTTACATTGGACCCTTTCGCATTCTTGTCAAGCGAGGAGAAGTTGCCTACCAATTGGAACTACCTCCGCATCTTTCCAAGGTTCATGACGTCTTCCACGTTTCCCAACTCAGGCGTTGCTTCTCGGATCCTATCCGTGGAGTGGACCACGAAACTTTTGATCTCCAAGATAATCTCACATATCGAGAATATCCCATTCGAATCCTTGATCAAGCCGAGCGTACCACTCGACGCCAAAACATCAAGTTTCTCAAGGTTCAATGGTCACACCATTCCGAGAAAGAAGCTACTTGGGAAAGGGAGGATCGTCTTCGACTTGAGTACCCCACCTTCTTCCCAACGGATCCTAAATCTCGGGACGAGATTCTTTTGAGTGGGGGTGACTTGTCACATCCTAGCTAGTTCATGCATTAGAGTGTTGCATCATATCTATTTCCACAGAAACTTGAAATGGGGATGCCAGAAACCCCCAGCACCCCCCCTGAAACAACTAGGGTTTATTAAAATCCTTTTCAATGAACCTGAAATGCCCTCCATAAATGTTCACCATCTTTGGTCCTGGCTAAAACCTCTGCCAAAAATGGTTTCATATTTCTGGAGGCTATTCTGGATTTTTCATCAAGCCATAAGTATTTGCATTTGGGCAATTTAAATCCTATAAATATTTTAAAATGCCCAAATAATCTTGAAGGTATTTTTAGGCTGTTGAGAATAATTTCAAAGGTGCCTCAGAATATTTCCAGGATTTTCCTAAATGAAATAGTATTTTTACTATTACAAAACACAGAACAGAAATAAATAAAAAAAGAGAAAAACAGAAAGCAGAGAGGACTTACCTGGCAGCCCACCTGGCGGCCCAGCACTGTGCTGGCCCGTAGCCAGTCCGCTACATGCTCTCGCCAGAGCAGGCAGAGAGGTGACGCCAGCGAGCGCCAGGCCGCCACGGCGCCACCTGCTTGCCGCCTCGCCCGTGGACGAGCTGGACGACCCTCCACGACGCGCCCCCGAGCCCCTGGACACCCCCTTTCTCCCCCATCACCTCTCCCTCGCCTTCCTCCACCTTGGCCGACACAGCCGCTGCCACCTCGCCGGAGTAGCCGCGCCCACCGTCGACCTCGCGCCGTCCCACCGTGTCCAACAGCTCCGCCGTCGCCTTCTCCTTCGAGCAGGTCGAGCCCCGAGCGCTCGCTTGCCCCGAAGCCTCTGCTCCGACCTCGCCTTCGCGCTCACCGTCGGAGATCCCCTCCGCCGTCACCACTGCAGCAGTTCGCCCCCGACCTCGCCGTCCGCTCCGTCGCAACCACCGTGAGCCTGGCCACCTTCCCATCCTCTCCTCTCTCCCTCTCGAGCTCCGTAGCCACTGCACGTAGCTCACCCGTACGCGCCGCTGCACGAGCTCGTCGCCGACGAGGCTCCGGCCATCCAACGGTCGCATCACCATGGCCGTTAGCTCCACTTCATCGCCAGGAGCCCGTAGCACCATCGCACGCCCCTCGCCGTGCTCCCTAGCAACGGGTTCGACTACGCCCGTACCCCGGAAGCCGCACGGCTTGTCGCTGGCGTTGATTCCGGCGACCCCGAGCTCCACCACCACCACCAGTCGATGCGGTTTGCTCCCAGCTACACGTAGGTGTTCTCCGCCGTCCATTTGGTCGCCGGAGGAGGAATCCCACACTCCACCGCCGCGTCTGGACGTCGCCGGCGAGTCAGCGTGCTTTGACCACGGGTTGACCCCCCCCAGAGTCACTGACAAGTGGGGCCCGCCTGTTAAATAATCTGAGTTAGAGTTTAAAATTAATCCTAATTAGTTAATTACCTAACAGTGACACTGACACAGGGGACCCACACGTCAGGTTTGACCTGGACGACCCCGTTGACCGCTGACGTCATCCTGACACACTGCTGACGCATTAAGCAATTTAATTACTGGAATTATTCTGATATTGGAAATTCCAGAAATTATCACAAACTTCAAAAAATCATAGAAAATAGTCTATAGCTCAGAATGAAAAGATTTATATATGAAAAATGATCAGGAAAATCCATTATATCCATCTATACTGGTTTCATGCATGTTTAAGCAAGTTAACCTACTGTTTAATGTAGAACAAGATAAAGCACTAATAGAGGCCACATATGAACTTGGAATTTGAATCTTTGATTCAAAATAGTCCAAACCCATCTGGTCCTAGTTGCATTAGCCCAATACATCCATTTTGCCATGTCTCATGCATGCATCATATTGTTGCACTTGCTTGGTGTTGATTGTGCTTCGATGTGCTCATTGTGGTAGGTTCTGCCTCCGAGGATATTCACGAGTATCCAACTGAAGGGCAGTATCCCACCACCACTCCGTCAGGCAAGCAACCCATTGATCATTTCGATACAAACCCATCTTCTCGCTTCTGCTCTCATTTACTACATTAAGACAACGCGATTCAAACTGCTGTGTGTTGCGGTAGTTGAACCCACATTCCTTTGCATGACCTGTCATTGCCACAGTAACTAGATGAAACCCACTAGCATGTGTAGGAGTTGATTGAGCCATGTTGTGATCCTACAATGCTATGCTTGCTACGCTTAGAGTCTTGTCAGGTATGGCTCATCAGGGTGATGAACTAGAGTGAAAGTGTGTGTCGGTAATGAGAGTGAGGTGTTGAATACGATTTGGTAAAGGTATCGATGGGAGGCCATGTAGGAGTACATGGTGGGTTGTTTCATTGAGACCGATCCTAAGAACTGAGATCTGTATGCGTGATTTAAGATTCAGCTACTACCACGCATTGGGCCCGAAACCAATGGACCCCCTCAGCTTCTTAACCACCCTTGTCCTTTGTCCAGGAGTTGCACGTAGTTTCTGGTGTTTGTAGTAAGCTGGAGGCCATGGACAGCGCTGACCAAGGGGTGGGCTGTGATGCGGTAGGCTCGTGGCACGGTGTACCGAGTCGCCCGTTTGGTGCCCGGGAACCCTGCACACATCGTTTGGGGCCGTATGTGGAAACCTCGGCAGGACTCCCTGCGGATGGAACCTAAATAGGCGATAAACCTGGACTAGAGACTCGAGTGTTTAGGTAGGCTGTGGCCGACACCCACGTTGGGCTTCCGCTTGAAGGTTGCCGAGTACACGTCGTGTAGCGACGATAAGTGGTGGGAGTGTGTGTGACGAAGTACACCCCTGCAGGGTATGAAACTATTCGAATAGCCGCGTCCGCGGTAAAGGACTACTTGGTCGCTTATGCAGTTCATAGACAAGTAAACGGATACTATTAAAAGCCTCAAGATAAGTGTGAGTACCGCGGATGGCCCTCTCGTGGGATGACGAGGGAGGATCCACGGTGGAGTATTGAGATGGTGATTAGTGGACTCGTGTGCGAAAACTATTTCACAAGTGGTGTCTCGTAGGATAGCTTAGCCAAGAGTCAAAGCTGGCTTGCTGCAATAACTACACTACCTTCTTGACAATGAACATGTATAGTAGGATCTGTTGTAAGACTTGCTGAGTACCTTTGTACTCATGTTGCTTCAATTACTGTTTTCAGACGACAACACCGCCCCTTCTGATGGGTTCTACGTAGAACTCGACGACGACGAGTGACTTGCCACCCAGGTGGTGATCTAGGCTTGTGAAGGGCCTACGTAGATAGACAGCCTTCGTCAAGCCTTCTTGCTTTCTAGCGTCTGTACCCAGACAGTTTGCTTCCGCATGTGCTTGTATGATTGTATGACTTGAGTGTCGGGTCATGTGACCCCTATCTGTATGAACAAGTTATGTAAGGCTCTCCAGAGCCCCTTAAATAAAGTACTTTGAGTTGTAGAGTTTTGTTGTGATGCCATGTTGTATTTGCACATATCGAGCATATTGTGTGTATGATTGAAATGCTTGGTATGTGTGGGATCTGACAATCTAGTTGTTTATCCTTGGCAGCCTCTCTTATGGGGAAATGTAGTCTAGTGCCTCCTTGAGCCATAGTAGTCCGCTACAGCCCGGTTCACCGGAGTCCTGCTAGCCCAGCACTACTGCTCTGGACACTTGACTGGCCGGCATGTGATTCATATCGTTCCTGTGTCTGTCCCTTCGGGGAAATGTCACGCGGTGACATCCGGAGTCCTGCCTAGCCTGCTACAGCCCGGGTTCCCGGAGTCCTGTTAGCCCAATGCTACAGCCCGGATTCACACGCTGCTGACCGACACGTTCGATGTTGATTCATGTATGCCTGTCCCCATACGTTAGTGCCGCTTTGGGTTCACGACTAGACATGTCGGCCCGGGTTCTCTGTCATATGGATGCTAGCGACATTGTCATATACGTGAGCCAAAAGGCGCAAACGGTCCAGGGCCATGGTAAGGCGACACCCGTGGGAGTACCGTGCATGAGGCCGCAATGTGATATGAGGTGTTACATGCTAGATCGGTGTGACTTAGGATCGGGGTCCTGACAGTATGTATTCATTTGAAAGTACTATTAAGCGTTTTTGATCTATCCTTATAGATCTTGATGCTCAATGTTCAAGTAGCTTAATCCAGGTTTTCCATTAAAAACACTTTTCAAATAACCCTGGATGCTTTCCAGAAATTCTACATCATTTCTGATCAACAATATGTTAACAACATATACTCATCAAAAATTCTATAGTGCTCCCACTCACTTCTTTAGAAATACAAGTTTCTCATGAACCTTGTATAAACCCAAAATCTTTGATCATCTCATCAAAGCATTCATTCCAACTCCGAGATGCTTACTCCAATCCTTAGAAGGATTGCTGGAGCTTTGCATACTTGTTAGCATCTTTCAGGATTGACAAAACCTTCTGGTTGTATCACATACAACCTTTCCTTAAGAAAATCGTCGAGGAAACAATGTTTTGACATCCTATCTGCAAGATTTCATAAATAATGCAGTAACTGCTAATATAATTCTAACAGACTCTTAGCATCGCTACGAGTGAGAAAGTCTCATCGCAGTCAACTCCTTGAACTTGCCGGAAAACATCTTAACGACAAGTCGAGCTTTCTTAATGGTGACACTTACCATAATTGTCTCTCTTCCCTTTAAAATCCATCTGTACCCAACAGCCTTATGACCATCAAGTAGTTCTTTCAAAGTCTATACTTTGTTTTCATACATGGATCCTCTCGGATTTTATGGCCTCAAGCCATTCGTCGGAATCCGGGCCCACCATCGCTTCTCCATAGCTCGTAGGTTCATTGTTGTCTAGCAACATGACTTCCAAGACAGGATTACGTACCACTCCGAAGTAGTACGCATCCTTGTCGTCCTATGAGGTTTGGTAGTGACTTGATCTGAAGTTTCATGATCACTATCATAAGCTTCCACTTCAATTGGTGTAGGTGCCACAGGAACAACTTCCTGTGCCCTGCTATACATTAGTTGAAGTGACGGTTCAATGACCTCATCAAGTCTCCACCATCCTCCCACTCAATTCTTTCGAGAGAAACTTTTCCTCGAGAAAGGACCCGTTTCTAGAAACAATCACTTTTGCTTCCAGATCTGAAATAGGAGGTATACCCAACTGTTTTGGGTATTCTATGAAGATGCATTTATCCGCTTTGGGTTCGAGCTTATCAGCCTGAAACTTTTTCACATAAGCGTCGCAGCCCCAAACTTTTAAGAGACAACAGCTTAGGTTTCTCTAAACCATAGTTCGTACGGTGTCGTCTCAACGGAATTGCGTGGTGCCCTATTTAAAGTGAATGCGGTTGTCTCTAATGCCTAACCCATAAACGATAGTTGTAATTCGATAAGAGACATCATGGTATGCACCATATCCAATAGGGTGCAGTTATGATGTTCGGACACACCATCACAATATGGTGTTCCAGGCGGTATTAGTCATGAAACAATTTCCACAATTTCTTAATTGTGTGCCAAACTCGTAACTCAGATATTCATCTCTATGATCATATCACAGACATTTTATCATCTTGTCACGACGATCTTCAACTTCACTCTGAAATTACTTGAACCTTTCAATAATTCAGACTTGTGTTTCATCAAGTAAATATTCTCAGCATCTACTCAAATCATCTGTGAAGTAAGAACATAACGATATCCACTGCGTGCCTCAGCACTCATTGGACTGCACACATCAAATGTATTACTTCCAACAAGTTGCTCTCTTGTTCCATCTTACTGAAAACGAGGCCTTTCAGTCATCTTGCCCATGTGGTATGATTTGCATGTCTCAAGTGATTCAAAATCAAGTGAGTCCAAATGATCCATCTGTATGGACTTTCTTCATGCATATATACTAATAGACATGGTTCGCATGTCTCAATCTTTTCAAAAACGAGCGAGTCCAAAGATCCATCAACATGGAGCTTCTTCATGCGTTTTATACCAATATGACTCAAGTGGCAGTGCCACAAGTATGTGGTACTATCATTACTATCTTATATCTTTTGGCATGAACATGTGTATCACTACGATCGAGATTCAATAAACCATTCATTTTAGGTGCAAGACCATTGAAGGTATTATTCAAATAGACAGAGTAACCATTATTCTCCTTTAATGAATAACTGTATTGCGATAAACATAATCCAATCATGTCTATGCTCAATGCAAACACCAAATAACAATTATTCAGGTTTAACCCTAATCTCGATGGTAGCGGGAGCATGCGATGCTTGATCACATCAACCTTGGAAACACTTCCAACACATATCGTCATCTCACCTTTAGCTAGTCTCCGTTTATTCCACGGCTTTTCTTTCGAGTTGCTAACACTTAGCAACCGAACCGGTATCTAATACCCTGGTGCTACTAGGAGTACTAGTAAAGTACACATTAATATAATGTATATCCAATATACTTCTGTCGACCTTACCAGCCTTCTCATCTACGAAGTATTTAGGGTAGTTCTGCTTCAGTGACCGTTCCCCTCATTTCAGAAGCACTTAGTCTCGGGTTTGGGTTCAACCTTGGGTTTCTTCACTAGAGCAGCAACTGATTTGCCGTTTCATGAAGTATCCTTTCTTGCCCTTGCCCTTCTAGAAACTAGTGGTTTTACTAACGATCAACAATTGATGCTCCTACTTGATTTCTACTTTCGCGGTGTCAAACATCGCGACTTGCTCAAGGATCATCATGTCTATTTCTGATATGTTATAGTTCATCACGAAGCTCTAATAGCTTGGTGGCAGTGACTATGGAGAACCAGCACTATCTCATCTGGAAGATTAACTCCCACTCGATTCAAGTGATTGTAGTACTCAGACAATCTGAGCACATGCTCAATGATTGAGCTTTTCTCCCTTAGTTTGCAGGCTTAAGAAACTTGTCAGAGGTCTCATACCTCTTGACGTGGGCACTAGTCTGAAATCCCAATTTCAGTCTTTGGAACATCTCATATGTTCTGCGACGTTTCAAAACCGTCTTTGGTGCCACAATTTTAAACCGTTCAACATTACGCACTGAACTATCACGTAGTCATCAAAACGTGTATGTCAGATGTTCGCAACATCCACAAACGACGCTCGAGGTTCAGCACACCGAGCGGTGCATTAAGGACATAAGCCTTCTGTGCAGCAGTGAGGACAATCCTCAGTTTATGGACCCAGTTCGCATAATTGCTACTATCAACTTTCAACTAAATTTTCTCTAGGAACATATCTTAGTAGAACTAAAGCGTAAGCTACGACATTATTTGCAAAGACCTTTTGACTATGTTCATGATAATTAAGTTCATCTGATTATTTAATGAACTCCCACTTAGATAGACATCCCTCTAGTCATCTAAGTGATACATGATCCGAATCGACTAGGCCGTGTCCGATCATCACGTGAGACGGACTAGTCATCATCGGTGAACATCTCCATATTGATCGTATCTACTATACGACTCATGTTCGACCTTTCGGTCTCTTGTGTTGCGAGGCCATGTCTGTACATGCTAGGCTCGTCAAGTCAACCTAAGTGTTTTGCTTGTGTTCCGAGGCCATGTCTGTACATGCTAGGCTCGTCAACACCCGTTGTATGCGAACGTTAGAATCTATCACACCCGATCATCACGTGGTGCTTCGAAACAACGAACCTTCGCAACGGTGCACAGTTAGGGGGAACACATCTCTTGAAATTTTAGTGAGGGATCATCTTATTTATGCTACCGTCGTTCTAAGCAAATAAGATGTAAACATGACAAACATCACATGCAAATCATAAAGTGACATGATATGGCCAATATCATCTTGCGCCTTTGATCTCCATCTTCGAGGCGCGGCATGATCACCTTCGTCACCGGCATGACACCATGATCTCCATCATCGTGTCTTCATGAAGTTGTCTCGCCAACTATTACTTCTACTACTATGGCTAACGGTTAGCAATAAAGTAAAGTAATTACATGGCATTTTCATTGACACGCAGGTCATACAATAAATTAAGACAACTCCTATGGCTCCTGCCGGTTGTCATACTCATCGACATGCAAGTCGTGATTCCTATTACAAGAACATGATCAATCTCATACATCACATATATAATTCATCACATCCTTTTGGCCATATCACATCACATAGCATACCCTGCAAAAACAAGTTAGACGTCTTCTAATTGTTGTTGCATGTTTTACGTGGCTGCTAAGGGTTTCTAGCAAGAACGTTTCTTACCTACGAAAAAGCCACAACGGTGATATGCCAATTGCTATTTACCCTTCATAAGGACCCTTTTCATCCAATCTGATCCAACTAAAGTGGGAGAGACAGACACCCGCTAGCCACCTTATGCATCAAGTGCATGTCAGTCGATGGAACCTGTCTCACGTAAGAGTACGTGTAAGGTCGGTCCGGGCCGCTTCATCCCACAATGCCGCTGAATCAAGATAAGACTAGTAACGGCAAGCAAATTGAACAAATCATCTCCCACAACTACTTTGTGTTCTACTCGTGCATAGAATCTACGCATAGACCTAGCTCATGATGCCACTGTTGGGGAACGTAGCAGAAATTCAAAATTTTCCTACGTGTCACCAAGATCAATCTAGGAGATGCTAGCAACGAGAGGGAGGAGTGCATCTACATACCCTTGTAGATCGCGAGCGGAAGCGTTCAAGAGAATGGGGTTGATGGAGTCGTACTCGTCGTGATCCAAATCACCGATGATTCTAGCGCCGAACGGACGGCACCTCCGCGTTCAACACACGTACGGAGCGGGGACGTCTCCTCCTTCTTGATCCAGCAAGGGGGGAGGAGAAGTTGATGGAGATCCAGCAGCACGACGGCGTGGTGGTGGAAGTAGCGGGATCCCGGCAGGGCTTCGCCAAGCGCAAGCGGGGAGGAAGAGGTGTCACGGGAGGGAGGGAGGCGCCAGGGCTTGGGGTGTTGCTCCCATGCGACTCCCCACTATATATAGGGGTGGAGGGGGCTGGTTTCTTGCCCTCCACGTCCATTGGGGCGTTGGCAAAGGTGGGGGAAAGAAATCCCATCATTTCCCTTCCCCACCGATTGTTATCCCCCTTTTTTATCTTGATGCGCCTTGACCAGGGGTGTGGGGCCTTGCCCCCACTGCCCACGTTCATGTGGGTCCCCCCATGCAGGTGGGCCCCACTTCGGAACCTTCTAGAACCTTCCCGGTACAATACCGAAAAATCCCGAACATTTTCTGGTGGCCAAAATAGGACTTCCCATATATAAATCTTTACCTCCGGACCATTCCGGAACTCCTCGTGACGTCCGGGATCTCATCCGGGACTCGAACGACTTTTGGATTTCCGCATATTAATATCTCTACAACCCTAGCGTCACCGAACCTTAAGTGTGTAGACCCTATGGGTTCGGGAGACATGCAGACATGACGGAGATGACTCTCCGGTCAATAACCAATAGCGGGATCTGGATACCCATGTTGGCTCCCACATGTTCCACGATGATCTCATCGGATGAACCACGATGTCGAGGATTCAATCAATCCCGTATACAATTCCCTTTGTCAATCGGTACATTACTTGCCCGAGATTCGATCGTCGGTATCCCAATACCTTGTTCAATCTTGTTACCAGCAAGTCATTTTACTCGTACCGTAATGCATGATCCCATGGCCAAACACTTGGTCACATTGAGCTCATTATGATGATGCATTACCGAGTGGGCCCAGAGATACCTGTCCGTCATACGGAGTGACAAATCCCAGTCTCGATTCGTGCCAACCCAACAGACACTTTCGGAGATACCTGTAGTGCACCTTTATAGCCACCAAGTTACGTTGTGACGTTTGGTACACCCAAAGCATTCCTACGGTATCCGGGAGTTGCACAATCTCATGGTCTAAGGAAATGATACTTGACATTAGAAAAGCTCTAGCAAACGAACTACACGATCTTGTGCTATGCTTAGGATTGGGTCTTGTCCATCACATCATTCTCCTAATGATGTGATCCCGTTATCAATGACATCCAATGTCCATGGTCAGGAAACCATAACCATCTATTGATCAACGAGCTAGTCAACTAGAGGCTTACTAGGGACATGTTGTGGTCTATGTATTCACACATGTATTACGGTTTCCAGTTAATACAATTATAGCATGAACAACAGACAATTATCATGAACAAGGAAATACAATAATAACCATTTTATTATTGCCTCTAGGGCATATTTCCAACAACAAGTTGGTAATCAGAGCCATTCCCGACTTAGGAGCCCCCTACTTGATCGAATCGCTGGCGTTATTGAGTCTAGAACAAAAATGTTTTGAGTCTTAGGATTATATATATCGGAGAGTAGGATTCTTTTTACTCCTCAATCCCTTCGTCGCTCTGGTGAGGCCTCCTGACGTAGAAGTTTTGACTCTTCTCTCCTTACACTAAAAAAAAATTTAGGATCACACGGGTATCTTGGAATCGTTCCGATGGTTTTGTGACGAGAACATTGTTCTTGGTGCCTCCTGACATTTAGGGGTTGTGGCAGTGTCCCGGGGAGTTGAGCTCCGAGGTGTTGTCGTCACAATTTTATCGTTGCAGTTCTGGAATACCTGAGTTTCGCCGACATCGAAAATCTCTTTTATGCAGTTGTTGGTGAGATCACCTTGACGCCACCCAGTACTGGGGTGGGAGTTCGGGACTATTGCCATAACTCGTATAACGGATGCTTTTCGAAGGTTGAGGTACACGATTTCCGAAGGTTTCTTGGTTATGTGTTGACGGATGGATACAGCTGGATCTAGGGATTGCTAGTTTGGGTGATATATTTTGTGTCCCCTGTATCCCCAACACCAGATTGCATAACCAGAAAGTTTCGGGAGTTTATAGGTGGGATTCAAGTAGCTCTTAGCATTTCTTCCCGCAGATATTTGTTTGATTGGGTAATCCTTACCACTTATTTGTTCCAGTCGTAACTTTTATTTTATTCATCAATCTCTTATCAAGTGGCTTCTCACCTTAATGGAAGTGTGATGATTTACTATGGAATTCATTCATTCATCCTCGTTCGAATGTTTATTGTGAAGACTATATGTTGCAATTTCTATCCGTTGATTCAACTTGCCTATTTGTCTATCAAGATGCTAACGGATGTCACCCTCTTCAGGAGGGCTCTGCCAACGCGTCAGAATCCGGAACGCAATGAGGGGAGTCAGGCAAACCCTCCGCCACCACCTCCGCCTCTGGAGGCATGGAAAGCTATCATGGCAGCCACCAACGCCAATGCTCAGATGATTTTGCAACTCTTGCAAGAACGCACCCAAGGGCAAGGCAATCAAGGAAATCAAGCCCAAGGCAACAACCAGGTCCTCGCAAATCAGCCGAAGTCTTTCAGCTACTGTGCCGAGGCCACAGACGCCGATGATTGGCTCGTGGACATCAACAAGCATTTTGAATGTAGCAATGTCAGGCCTGAGGACTTTGTCAAGTTTGCTTCTTTTCAACTCAAGGATCAAGCTGCCGAGTGGTATCAACAATACAAAGATTCCAGAGGAGGTCGCGTGATTACCTGGGTTGATTTTCGCCGAGACTTCAAAGCTCACCACATTCCACAAAGTGTTGTTGAGAGCAAGCGTGAGGAGTTCCGCAATCTCAAGCAAGGCAGCATGTCCGTGTATCAATACAATACTCAGTTTCACAAACTCACTCGGTTCGCTAAGCAAGACGTTCCTGATGAAAAGAGCATGATCTATCAATTTAGAGGTGGCCTCAAAGAAGATCTGCAATTACCTCTCGTGTGTTTTGAGCCGACCAAGTATGATGATTTCTACAATATGGCACTGAAGCAAGAGGCTGCTCAGCTCAAGTGTGAGGCTTCTAAGAAGAGAGTCAGGGACGCAGTTCAGTCTTCTTCTTCCTCACTAGTGGCTGCTAAGCAATAGAAGTTCTGGTTGCCTCCTCCTCCTCCGTTTCGTCAGCCTTTCCAGCAGAAGAACAAAGGTGGCCATGGATCTTCCCACCCACCCAACCCTGGCTATTAGAACAAGTCTCAGAATCCAGCTCCAAAGTTGAATGCTCCTTATCATCGTCCACTCTCAGAGGTGACTTGCAACAAGTGTCAGCAGAAAGGTCACTATGCTAACAAGTCCTTCAACAAAAGGCGTCTTCCGCCTCCTCCTCCTGTGAGATCTTCCAGCAATGCAGTGGTCAAGCATAATCCCAAGTCTGCAAAGGTGAACATGATGAATGCAGCTCAAGCGGAGGAATCTACTGATGTGATAATGGGTAATCTCTCAGTTAATGATATTCCTGCAAAAGTCTTATTTGATACTGGTGCATCTCTTTCTTTCATTTCAAGACCTTTTGTTGCCAAGCATGAGTTTGTGACGGAAAATATTCCTATCCCGTTGAAGATTGTGTCCCCGGGCAAGCAAATGTCTTCTAATAATTGTGTCCCGGATGTTTCCATCAAGATGGGAAACTATAAATTTCTGTATAGACCAATTGTTCTTGGTGACTCGGTTATTGATCTTATTCTCGGGATGGACTGGCTTTCTAAGCACAAGGCTCAACTTGATTGTGCTGCCAGGGAAATTCAATTGACACACTTTTGAGGATGTTATCATCTATGCCGCTCGTGATGAAACCATTCGGTTGTTTTCTCTCAATGAGAAGGGCGAGTTGGATGCTATTTCTCAAATTCCAGTTGTTTGTGAGTACCAAGATGTCTTTCCAGAAGAGCTTCCGGGTATGCCTCCTCACCGGCCAGTTGAGTTTGTTATCGATCTTGAGCCCGGCACTGAACCCGTTTGCAAGCGTCCATACAAGCTTGGACCCAAGGAGCTGAAGGAAATGAAGAAATAGCTCGATGAACAAGAGCGTCTGGGTTTGATCAGACCGAGTTCATCTCCATGGGGTTCTGGTGTTCTTTTTGTCCAGAAGAAGGATGGCACGGACCGACATTGTGTTGACTACCGTCCATTGAACAAGAAGACTATCAAGAACAAGTATCCACTTCCCAACATCAATGAGCTATTCGAGCAACTTAAAGGTGCTCAAGTCTTCTCCAAGCTTGACCTTCGAATGGGTTATCATCAGATTCGCATTCGTGAAGAAGATATTCCCAAGACAGCATTCAGAACAAGCTTTGGTTCTTATGAATATACTGTCATGTCTTTCGGCCTTGTCAATGCTCCTCCAACATTCTCTTGGATGATGAATTTCATCTTCAACCCCTATACCAATGAATTCATCCTGGTGTATCTCGATGATATCTTGGTCTTCTCCAAGAATAAGAAGGATCATGCCAAACATTTGCGATTGGTGCTCGACAAGCTCAGAGAGTATCAATTCTATGCGAAGTTTTCCAAATGTGAGTTTTGGCTTGATGAAGTTCTTTACCTTGGTCATATCATCTCTGCCAAGGGCATCGCTGTTAATCCCGAGAAGGTGTGTGCAATTGTGAATTGGGAACCTCCTCAGAATGTGAAGCAGCTTCGCAGTTTTCTTGGTCTTGCAAGCTATTGCCGAAGATTCGTTGAGAATTTCTCTAAGATTGCAAAGCCTCTTTCCAACCTCCTCCAGAAGCATGTGAAGTATGTCTTGTCTCCTGAGTGTGACGTTGCTTTCAACACTCTCAAAGAGAAACTCGTCACAGCTCCTGTCTTAACTCCTCCTGACGAATCCAAGCCATTCGAAGTTTTCTCTGATGCTTCTCTTCAAGGTCTCGGTGCTGTGTTAATGCAAGAGAAGAAACTTGTGGCCTATACCTCTCGTCAGTTGAAGCGCAACGAAAAGAACTACCCCACTCACGATCTTGAGTTGGCGGCAGTTGTCCATGCATTAATAACATGGAGACATCTCTTGTTGGGAAGAAAAGTGGACTTATTCACCGATCACAAGAGTCTCAAGTACATCTTCACTCAGCCCAACCTTAACCTCAGGCAAACTCGATGGGTCGAAATGATTCAAGAGTACAATCCGAGTAATGAATATACTCCAGGCAAGGCCAATGTCATTGCAGATGCTTTGAGTAGGAAGGCTTATTGCAACAGTTTAATTCTCAAGCCATTCCAACCGGATCTTTGTGAAGCTTTCCGCAAACTGAATCTCCAAGTTGTTCCTCAAGGCTTTCTTGCCAACCTCCTAGTCTCTCCTACTTTGGAAGATCAAATTTGTGAGGCACAACTCCTAGATACCATGGTGAAGAAGGTGAAACATGGTATTGACAAGGGTCTTTCCAAATACAAGTGCTATCGCATTGATGACCGAGACACTTTATTCTTCGAGGACTGGATTGTGGTTCCTAAAGGTGATCTAAGGAAAGTCATAATGAACGAGGTGCACAATTCTCTTCTTTCCATTCATCCTGGAAGTACGAAGATGTACCACGACCTCAAGCAGTCGTATTGGTGGACTCGAATGAAGCGAGAAATCGCTCAATTCGTGAATGAATGTGATGTCTGCCGAAGGGTGAAAGCAGAACACCAACGACCAGCTGGTCTCCTCCAACCTCTTGCTATCCCAGAATGGAAGTTTGATCATATCGAAATGGACTTCGTGACTGGATTTCCTAAGTCCAAGCGCGGAAATGATGGTATCTTCGTTGTCATCGACAAGCTTACTAAAGTGGCTCATTTCCTTCCAATGAAAGAATCTATCACAGCAGCTCAGTTGGCAGAGCTATACACCTCCAGGATTGTCTCCTTGCACGATATTCCACAATTGATATCTTCAGATCGTGGAAGCATCTTCACTTCTAAGTTCTGGGACTCCTTCCAGAAGGCCATGGGCACCAACATTCGCTTCAGCACAGCTTTCCATCCTTAAAATAGTGGCCAAGTCGAGCGAGTAAATCAAATCCTTGAAGATATGCTCAGGGATTGTGTCATTTCCTTTGGTATGAAGTGGGAAGATTGTCTTCCATATGCTGAATTCTCCTACAACAACAACTTCCAAGCGAGTTCGGGCAAGGCCCCATTCGAGATTCTATATGGCAGAAAGTGCCGTACTCCTCTCAATTGGTCAGAGACTGGTGAATGCCAACTTCTTGGCAATGACTTAATCACAGAGGCTGAAGAAATGTGTAAAGTCATCCATGAAAATCTCAAAGCCGCGCAATCGCGCCAGAAGAGTTACTATGATAGCAACCACCGTGATTTGGCTTTCGAGATCGGAGACCATGTCTACCTCCGCGTCTCTCCAATGAAAGGCTCTCGTCGCTTCGGTATCAAAGGGAAGCTTGCCCCTAGATACGTGGGTCCTTTCAAGATCATTGGCAAAAGAGGCGACCTCGCCTATCAACTTGAGCTTCCCTCCAACTTCGCGAACGTGCACGATGTGTTCCACGTGTCACAGCTTCGCAAGTGCTTCAAGACTCCTGAGCGCACCATCAACTTTGAAGAGATTGACCTACAAGAAGATCGGTCTTATCATGAGAAACCCATTGCTATTCTTGAAGAAACTGAGCGCAAGACTCGCAACAAGTCAATCAAATTCCTGAAAGTGAAGTGGTCGCACCATTCCGACCGAGAAGACACCTGGGAATGCGAGGACCACCTCCGTTCCGAATATCCGGATTTCTTTCAGTCCTAGATCTCGGGACGAGATCCTCTCGTAGTGGTGGAGTGTTGTAACACCCCGGATGTAACTTTCCATATTTGTAACTCCAACTCTTGCCATTTTCGGCTATGCGTTATGATATTCCCTTCGTGGTCAGGTTTTGTCTTCCGTTTTGCATTTTTTTCATGTCATGCATCTCATATCATGTCATCATGTGCATCTCATTTGCATACGTGTTCGTCTTATGCATCCGAGCATTTTCCCCGTTGTCCGTTTTGCAATCCGGCACTCCCACATGCACCGACGCACCCCTCTTGTCTCTTTTCGTGAGCGGGTGTTAAACGTTCGTGGAATGGACCAAGGTTTGCCAAGTGGCCTTGGTATACCACCGGTAGACCACCTGTCAAGTTTCGTTCCATTTGGAGGTCGTTTGACGCTCCAACGGTTAACCGGGTAACCGCAAAGTCTTTTTGTGTGTTGCAGCAAAACCCCCCTCCAAATAATCCAATAACCCCTCTAAGTCCCCTCCATGCTCTCGGTCGTTCGATCACGATCGTGTGGGCGAAAACCGCACTCCATTTGGCGTCTCCTAGCTCACTATACCTATAAATATGTGATCCCTCTCGGATTTCTCGCGCAGATCAAACCCTAGCCCCGCTCCCTCCGCGCGCCGGACACGTCCGGTCCACGCCGGACAAACCGTGCCGCCGCCCGCAGCCAATCACCGCCCGCCACGTGTCCCTCGCCGCCGCCCCGAGGCGCCGCCGAAGCCCGCCGCCTCCGCCGTTCGTCGTGCCCGCGCGGCTCCCCGCCGACCCTCTCTGCCGGCCTCCTCCGTCCCCGTCGCCTCTCCTTCATCTCCGGCCACCGCACGCTCGAGCTCCCGCGAGATCCGCTCCGGCCGTCCTCGTCATCCACGGAAAACCCTAGATCTGGGCGAGGTCAAAATCCTCTAAGTCCCGAAGTTTTTCACAATATGTTACCCTATTCATCGCAGCATATCTCATTGCATACTGCTCCGTTTCATGCGTGTGATATATTCAAATGTTCGACTCGAGATGCTCTTCATTTTGTTTCATTGTTCCATGCTCGTTTGAGTTCATCTTGATGCTCAAATCTCTGGGGCAAGAGTGCTATATGATGCTTACTGCTGTTACTTATTAGAACTTGGTGATTTGTTATTTTTGTTGCAATTGATGTGTGCATCTTATGAGCATGAGCTCTACAGGTGTTTTGATCTATGCCATGCCATGTTTACAGAGGTGTATGCCATGTATTTTTGCGATCTATGTGGTGACTAGCACAAGCATGCAAACTAGGCTTCGTGATGTTTCTGTTTTCAGGGACTTAGAATTTTGCCGTCTGTGACTGCTGTTATTTTATTGCCATGTATCCATGTGGCTACAGAGAGATCCATGCTTCTTTTGGGTATGTTCAGTAAGGATCTTTTGTAGATATAGTCTGAAACCTGTTAACGAAACTTGCTATGTTTACATGGGTGCCATCATATCTTCTGATCCTTTTTGGCTCATGGTCAGTAAGGGACTTTTGTTCTATGCATTTAGTAGATTCATTCCATTCCTTGTTTACCTATGTTAAGTTCCTGTAGCATGTTGATTGCTTGCTCTGAACATTGCTACCTGATGCTGTTTATGCCATGTCCAGTAATTTCACCAAGTCTGTGAAGCTGATATCTTTTGCACTTTTGCCATGCTTGTTTGAACCTGTTATTGTGTGATCTAGCCGTAGCTCAATGTTCATCTTTTGTCAAGCATCTCCTGTAGATTACTTTCATATGCTTTGTTGCTATGTTGGGGTGCTGTAGCATAGTTACTTGATGTATTCTAAGTGCTATCATGCTGTTAATCGCAGATTCGTGTCATTCTTGTTCTGCTTGCCATTTGCAAACCGTGCATTCGTTTCCGGTGATCTTTATATCGATTTTGACCGAAATCATCTCATCTTTCCAGTGGCATACTTGGTTTGCCAAGTTACTACCTTGTTCATCCTTTTTCTTCCGGAGCACGCATATGCATCGCATATCATATCCCGCATATCATGCATGTTTTGCATCATGTTGCTTGTGCATTTCCCATGATTGATTGTGGTTCCGTTGCTTGTGTTCTTGCTGTGGGTAGAGCCGAGAGACGATTTCGTGAACGAGGAGCCTGTTGAGTATGCTTACGAGGATCAAGCTTTCGACAACTCTGAAAACCTTGCAGGCAAGATGACCATACCCTCGAAATCATTTCTATCTTTGCTTTGCTAGCTGTCGTTGTATTGCTACGCTGCGCTACCTACCACTTGCTATATCATGCCTCCCATATTTCCATGTCAAGCCTCTAACCATCCTTTCCTAGCAAACCGTTGTTTGGCTAAGTTACCGCTTTTGCTCAGCCCTTCTTATAGCGTTGCTAGTTGCAGGTGAAGTTGAAGTTGGTTCCATGTTGGAACATGGATATTTTTGGAATATCACAATATCTCTTATTTAATTAATGCATCTATATATTTGGTAAAGGGTGGAAGGCTCGGCCCTATGCCTGGTGTTTTGTTCCACTCTTGCCGCCCTAGTTTCCGTCATACCGGGATTATGTTCCTTGAGTTTGCGTTCCTTACGCGGTTGGGTGATTTATGGGACCCCCTTGACATTTCGCCTTGAATAAAACTCCTCCAGCAAGGCCCAACCTTGGTTTTACCATTTTCCACCTAAGCCTTCTTCCCTCGGGTTTTCGCGAGCCCGAGGGTCATCTTCATTTAAACCCCCGGGCCAGTGTTCCTCTGAGCGCTGGTCCAAACTAGAGCCACTTGCAGCGCCACCTCGGCGAAACTCGAGGGCTGGTTTTAGTTGTACGTAGTGTTCATCCGGTGTGCCCTGAGAACGAGATATGTGCAGCTCCTATCGGGTTTGTCGGCACATTGGGCGGCTTTGCTGGTCTTGTTTTACCATTGTCGAAATGTGTTTTAAACCGGGATTCCGAGACTGATCGGGTCTTCCCGGAAGAAGGTTTATCCTTCGTTGACCGTGAGAGCTTATAATGGGCTAAGTTGGGACACCCCTGCAGGGTATTATCTTTCGAAAGCCATGCCCGCGATTATGAGGCAGATGGGAATTTGTTAATGTCCGGTTGTAGAGAACTTGACACTTGACTTAATTAAAATACATCAACCGTGTGTGTAGCCGTGATGGTCTCTTTTCGGTGGAGTCCGGGAAGTGAACACGGTTGGAGTTATGCATGAACGTAAGTAGTTTCAGGATCACTTCTTGATCATTTCTAGCTTTGCGACCGTTGCATTGCTTCTCTTCTCGCTCTCATTTGCGTATGTTAGCCACTATATATGCTTAGTGCCTGCTGCAGCTCCAGCTCATTACACCATCCTTTCCTATAAGCTTAAATAGTCTTGATCTCGCGGGTGTGAGATTGCTGAGTCCTTGTGACTCACAGATTCTACCAAAACAGTTGCAGGTGCCAACGATGCCAGTGGAGATGACGCAACCGAGCTCAAGTGGGAGTTCGACGAGGAACGTGGTCGTCACTATGTTTCGTTTCCTGATGATCAGTAGTGGAGCCCAGTTGGGACGATCGGGGATCTAGCATTTGGGGTTATCTTATTTTCATTTGGATTTGACCGTAGTCGGTCTATGTGTGGATTTTGGATGATGTATGAATTAATTTATGTATTGTGTGAAGTGGCGATTGTAAGCCAACTCTCGTTATCCCATTCTTGTTCATTACATGGGATTGTGTGAAGATGACCCTTCTTGCGACAATACCTACAATGCGGTTATGCCTCTAAGTCGTGCCTCGACACGTGGGAGGTATAGCCGCATCGTGGGCATTACACAGTGGCACTGATCCACGCTTCGACCCGGAGGAACAGCTCACCTCCGCCGTCGCTGACTTTGGGCGAGCTCTGGCCAAGATGAAGTGCCCCAGCAACTACCTCTCATGACTTACCAAGTATGTACTCACCAGTTCAATCTTACCAATACCAATTGCAATTAATAGCTATGTTTTGTACGGTCGATGTATTAAGCATGTTCTAGTAAACATGCCTAACACGTTTTTGCTACTTTCCCTACCTTTTATAGACATCTGGGCCATTCTCTGCTCTGGCAGCACATGCCTAGTGATGTTTAACTATGCCAATTGCATTTTTATCAGTATCGGTTTCAATGTCTATTAAGCCTGTTGCAATTAACAATTGAATCCATTTTTAAATAGTTGCATTTCAATGGCTACAAACTTACAAAACATGACTTAGGATGTTGTTAAGCCTGTTGCAATTAACAGTTCTATCCATTTTTTAATCTGTCCATTTGCTACCATGTTACTCTTCGCAATGAAGATATACTAGAGATGCTGCCCCATTTGCTATTTTTGGTGGATGCTAACCCTGTTGTACTTAACATGCTTGTCCATGTACTTACGGAGGGTCATAACGGCCGATGCTGTTGTTTGCCGTGAAGGTTAGCTGCATCCCATGTCTTACAGTATTTCACATCGTTTGTGCAATTGCAGTTTAACTTCTACCATTTACTGGTTGCCTGTAGGTACACATGTCAGTGGCACTGATCCACGCTTCGACCTGGAGGAACAGCTCGCCTCCGCCGCCGCTGACCTTGGGCGGGCTCTGGCCAAGATGAGGTGCCCCAGCAACTACCTCTCAAGACGTACCAAGTATGTACCCACCAGTTCCATCTTACCAATACCAGTTGCAATTAATGGCTATGTTTTGTACTGTCGATGTATTAAGCATGTTGTAGTAAACATGCCTAAAATGTTTGAGCTATTTTCCCTACCTTTTTATAGACAACTGGGCCATTATCTGCTCTGGCAGCACCTGCCCTGTGATGTTTAACTCTGCCAATTGCATTTTTATCAGTATCGGTTTCAATGGACATTAAGCCTGTTGCAATTAACAGTTGTATCCATTTTTAAAGAGTTGTATTTCAATGGCTACAAACTTACAAAACCTGAATTAGGATGTTGTTAAGCTTGTTGCAATTAACAGTTGTATCCATTTTTTAATCCGTCCCTTTGCTACCGTGCTACTCTTTTGAAATGAAGATATCACTACAGATGTTGTCGTTTTATTACCATTTGCTATTTTTGGTGGCTGTTAACCCTGTTGTAGTTAACATTGGCTTTCCATGTACTTACACAGGGCTACAATGGGCGATGCTGTTGTTTGCCGTCGAGGTTAGCTGCATCTCATGTCTTATACACCATCTATTCCTAAATATAAGTATTTTTAGAGATTCCAATATAGACTACATAAGGAGCAAAATGAGTGAATCTAGATTCTAATCTAAACTATATCTATAATTCTATATACATCTGTATGTAGTTCATATTGAAATCTCAAAAAAAATACTTGTACTTAGGAACATAGGTAGTTGTATTTTACATCATTTGTGCAATCTCAGTTTAGCTTCTAACATTTACTGGTTGCTTGTAGGTACATATATGAGGGTTACTGATCCATGCTTCGTTCCCTTTTGCGTATGGGGAAATGAGATATTCATGAACAAGCGTCAAGTGAGGAAACTAAGAAATATTGTTAGGCGAAAGAAACGGGTGATTGGAATTAAGCTCTTTATTTACACTTTGTCGAAGACAACAGTGAACTTTAGAATGGTAAGTAATGTGTTGCCTTTTCTCCCTGCCCACAACAAGTTACTCTATTAGACCTCAGTATCTGATATTTTTCTCATTTCAGTGGTTTCCGAAGCTATTTACTGATCATTACCTTGCAAACTACATGACCGAAGTGGAGGCAACTAAGGTTAAAGTATATAATTCATGCTACCATGATAATGCTCTAGAAGTCTTCCTGAAGGCGGTGAAGGATGGGCGGGCGATCATCACAAGGGGTTGGACAAAAGTGTTTCGTGCCTATGGAATGCAGGAAGGCACATTATGGGCATTCCACTTCTTCAACACCGTCGGCAGTCAAAATGATTTACACTTGTCTCTTCACCTTTACCGCCTTTAAATACTACGGTTCATCATAGTTAATTGCTGCCAAATCCTGTAATTACTGAACATATTGTACTGGCAATTTTATTTATGGATTCGTTGTTGAACCATTGTGCTGAGAATTTGAATTGCACATTTCATATTTCAAAATTTCCAATTAGAATAATAAATTACAAGCAAAAACAAAAATAGAATAGACGGTCATGGACCTTTGCAAATGGTTCTAGCAGTAAAAGCGCTTGCGATGGATAGCCCAATGCCACATAGTTTTCTACATCAAATCGTGTCTGATGTAGTTAATGAAAGCAAACAGTTAACCAAGGCAGAGCGTGTGTGATAGTTACACCTTTCACACATGAGCGTATACATAAAACCGTGTGGGATGTACATCCGAACGGAAACGTTTTCCCTGGATTGACTGTGTGGGATGTACATAAGAACGGAAACGTATTCCTTGGATTGACTGTGTGTGATATACATACGAACGGAAATGTTTTTCTGGGATTCACTGTGTGGGATGTACATACCTACGGAAATTATTTTCTCGGATTACCGTGTGGGACGTACATACCTACGGAAATGATTTTCTCGGATTACCGTGTGGGATGTACATACCTACGGAAATGATTGGGTTTTGATGCCTCGTCCGATCGCACATGGCCCCAGCCTGGGTCCCAGGAGGGCCTATCCCTGACGATTTCTGGGTCATGTGGGAAGGACACCCTATCGCACACACTCACTTGGCGAAGGTTCCAAATGTCGTCGCGGGGAGGGGTAAAAAACCGTTTGCTTAGGACCAACGTGCACCAGTGTTAGACTGAAGTCTCTGGAGACTTTCAGTCAGAGTTTGAGTTTGATCCATTTCCTCACCCAACAGGTCATCTCTTTTCTCTAGCAAATTTTGAACCTTTTCAAAAGCCTTTTGTTGTTTGACAGCAATCTTAGCAAGTTTGGAATAGCTAGGCTTGAGGTTTTCATCAGATCTGTCCTCACCTAATTCAGAGGAGGGATATTTGAGTACCTTGGCACCTTTTGCCATGAAGCATTAGGTGGGAGCATAGTCATCGTCGCCGTCGTCAGCGGTGTTGGGGAAGTCATTTTCCTCATAGTTGAAGATGGACTTGCTGACGAAAGCAGTAGCGAGGGCTAGGCTCGCCACACCAGAGTCTAGCTCCTCAAATGCCTCCTCTTCCTCATTTTCCTCAGATTCAGCTTCAGAGTCCATTTCCTTGCCAATGAATGCCCGAGCCTTCTTGGAACTGCTCTTCTTCTGAGATGAAGACTTTGAAGATTTGGACGATGAGGACTTTGAAGATTTCTTCTTCTTCTTCGAGTCATCAGGACTATCATCCTTGTACTTCTTATTCTTTGATTCCTTCACCCACTAAGGACAATTAGTAATGTAGTGGTCAGGTTTCTTGCATTTGTGGCAGGTCCTCTTCTTGTAATCGCGGGATGAGGAATCTGATCTCATGTCATCACCTCTTGAAGATTTTCCAAAGCGACCATGTCTTGAGAACTTCTGGAATTTCCTCACGAGCATTGCTAGCTCCTGGTTCAGTTCTTCAGGATCACCAAGGCTGCTACCAGAATCCTCTTCTTCAGATTCAGAAACTGCCTTGGCCTTCAGTGCGTGTGATCTTCCATAGCTTGGTCCGTAGAGGTCTCTCTTCTCAGCAAGTTGGAACTCATGAGTATTTAGCCTTTCGAGGATATCAGTAGGATCAAGTGACTTGTAGTCTCCATGTTCTTGAATCATCAGTGCAAGTGTGTCGAATGAGGAATCAAGCGATCTCAGCAATTTCTTCACCACCTCATGGTCGGTGATGTCAGTGGCACCAAGTACTTGAAGCTCATTTGAGATGTCAGTGAGGCGATCGAAGGTTTGCTGAGCATTTTCATTGTCGAGTCTTTTCAAGCGGTTGAAGAGATTGCAAAGAACGTCAACTCGAGAGTCACATTGAGTTGAGACTCCTTCATTGACCTTGGACAGCCTATCCCAGATTCTTTGCAGTCTCCAAAGCACTCACTCTACCATACTGTCCTTTGCTTAGATGGCCACATATGATATTCTTCGCTTGAGAGTTGAGTTGCTTGGATATCTTCACATCAGCAGCGTTCACGGAAGGAGTGATGGAGGGAACGCCACTTTCCACAACATACCAGAGATTGTTGTCAATTGCCTCAAGATGCATTCACATCTTATTCGTCTAGTAGGGGTAGTCCGTCCCATCTAAGGTAGGACACCCAGCTGAGACCTTGATCATGCCGGCAGCCGACATAACTAAAACTCCAGGTGGTTAAACCAAAATCACACAGAACAAGGGAGAACCTGGCTCTAATGCCAATTGAAAGTGCATTATATCGACTAGCGGGGGGTGAATAGTCGATTTTTACAAATTCGTCACTAAGGAAATTCTAGGTGAGGAATTTCCTAAGCAACGAACTACTAGCAGCGGAATAAGTACTCAGGTGCATGCATAATAGAGCAGAAGCATAGTCATCATGGTGAAATGAAACATACACAGAGAACAAGTAGCGTGTAAACAGGATAAGCAGGCTGAAGACAAAGTGACTGGAGAATTAGGATTAAGGAAATTGAGAAAGTCTTCAGTCAAAGTCTTCAAACAGTAACGATCAAGTACATCAACACATGAATGAGGAAATGAAAGGGTTGAGGAAATAGAACCAGTAGCTTGGTGAAGACGGTGATTTGGTAGACCAATTCCAACTGTTGTGACAGTTGTGCGTCTGATTGGAGCTGCTAGATATTTAAACATGAGGACACATGGTCCCGGACACACAATCCTCACTGTATTCTCCTTGAGCAAAGATCACACAGACCTCACCCAATCACTCGTGGTAAGTCTTTAGGTGACTTCCAAACCTTCACAGACTCGGTCACTCAGCGATCCACAATTTCCTCTTGGATGCTCTAGACTATGATGCCTAACTGTCTGGAGGATGCACAGTCCTCAAAGGTAACAAGCGTTGGTTCCACACAGGAACAATCTCTTCAGTGATGCTCAATCACTTTGGGTTTATAGGTGTTTGGGTTTGGGTTTTTCCTCACTGATGATTTTCGCTCAAAGTCCTCGGAGAATGGGATTGATGTCTACTACAAAACTTTATTCTTGTAGACACGTGTTGGGCCTCCAAGCGCAGAGTTTTGTAGGACAGTGGCAATTTTCCCTCAAGTGGATGACCTAAGGTTTATCAATCAGTGGGAGGCGTAGGATGAAGATAGTCTCTCCCAAACGACCCTGCAACGAAATACAAGAAATCTCTTGTGACCCCAACACACCCAATACAATGGCAAATTGTATAGGTGCACTAGTTCGGCGAAGAGATGGTGATAAAAGTGTAATATAGATGGTAGAAATATATTTTTATAATCTGAATAAGTAAAAACAGCAAGGTAGCAATCGATAAAAGTGAGCACAAACGGTATTGCAATTCTTGAAAATGAGGCCTAGGGTCCGTACTTTCACTAGTGCAATCTCTCAACAATGCTAATATAATTGGATCATATAACCATCCCTCAAAAGTGTGATGAAAAATAACTCCAAAGTTCCTATCTAGCGGAGAACATAAGATAGAATTGTTTGTAGGGTACGAAACCACCTCAAAGCTATTCTTTCCGATCGATCTAACCAAGAGTTCGTACTAAAATAACACCAAAGAAAAGTCAGATTCATAATTTTCAATCCAACACAAAGAACTTCAAAGAGTGCCCCAAGATTTCGACCAGAGAAACAAAGACAAGAACATGCATCAACCCCTATGCATAGATTACCCCAATGTCACCTCGGGAATCCACACTACAAAAAAAATACACTTCCGTGATGATACGTGTTTGTCACAGTAGGTCGCGTTTTTTGTCATGCAGGTACATCCATGACAAATTTATGACAGAATCAAGATAGTCATACTTGTGCTGTCGTAGAAGTGTTCCATGACATTACCAGAATTATCATCACGGAAGTGTCCACCTCCATGACGATCAATCGCGCGTCACAGAAGTGCTTTCGTCAAGGGTGACTGACACGTGGCATCCACCGTAACGGAATGCCGTTAAGCTATCGGGTCGGGTTTTGGATCCAATAACCCGTTAACAGCCCCGACCAATGGGGATTTTCCACGTGTAAAATCATCATTGGCTGGAGGAAACACGTGTCGGCTCATCGTTGGGACAGATGTCATCCACTCAATGGACAGAAGGCGCCTATGATACATTGACACGTGGCACGGCCCAACAGAGGCCCTTTCCTGTGAAAAGCCCGGCCCGTTTGACTTGGTACAAAGGTGGCGGGCCGGCCCATGGAAAGCCTGTTAACGGCCTGTTCGCATATTGCCAGTTTACAGCCCGCTAACCCAAGGCCCGTTATGCCCTATCCGAATTAGGCCCAGTAGCGTCATCTGGGCCATCCAATATGATTCCAGCCCGTTTTCACTTCTGGCCCATGACGTCTTTCGGCCCATATGAGGCCCTATGTAACTCTTGGCCTATTAACGGCCCGTGGTGAAACTGGCCCGTAATGAACAGTGTATCACTTTACACCCATTAACGGCCCGTGGTGAAACTGGCCCGTAATGAACAGTGTATCACTTTATACCCATTAACGGCTCATTATTCCGTTGGGCCGTTTCCAGCCCATGTTATCTTTGGGCCTTCTCAGAGCCCATTTATTCTTGGGCTCATTTCCAGCATTCGTTTAATTACGGCCCGTTACTGTCATTTTCTGCTTGTGGGCCAAATTCAGCCCGTGGTTACAGTCGGCCCGTTTGTGGTCCGTTAATACATTGGGCCGTTTTCATAGCGTCATCAAATACGGCCTATTAATGATGGCCCGTTATGGTCGGCCCATGAACGGACGATTCCAACTCTAGCCCGTTTACGGCCATAATGCGGCATGTTATTGGCCCATGTTTGGCCAATCGATCATACGGCCCGTATAAGGCCCATTGATGATACGGCCCGTAGAAGGCTCATTGTTTCTACGGCCCGTAGAAGGCCTACTGTTTCTATGGCCCGTAGAAGGCCCACTGTTTCTACGGCCCGTAGGAGGCCCAGTGTCACTACAGTAAATATTAGCCCATGGTTATTGTGGCCTAGTTTTAAAAAATAGGTTATTGCAGCCACTAGCAAACCGCAAAAACAGAACTGCACTGACTACAAGCAAACGAATAAACAAGACAACAAGAAAATAAATAAGCAAGCAACTTATGCTAGGCTATCACGGCTATTACACATATTACATCCACTGGGCATCAAAGTTCGCCACCAGTGATCATAAAGCGCAATGAAGAAGCAGATTACAAAAACTGGGCACCATTGCAGCGTAACAAACTAATACTGAACCGAGACCACTTCCAAGACAGTTCAAGAAAGGTTAGCCTTGCGGGGGAACTGCTGCGCAAGCTGCTGAGCAAGGCTGTGAGACCGGCCTAGTATGTTGGTCATAGCTTCCAGGTGTAGCTGTTTAGCGATGAAGTTCTCATTGGTGTTCTCCGCAATCTTTCTTAGAGATAGGACTTCAAGTCGAAGTTGAGTTGCAGAATGCCTTTCTGCTAGAACTTGGGACTGAAGAAGTCGAACTGATTCAGACAACAAATTATGTGAACTTGTCTGACTGTTAGTCTCAAGTAACTTGAACACTGCATCAAGACAAGACTTTGGGGTTGTCTCGCTATCTTCAAGATGTTTTGCCTTCTTTGCTAATATATGGTGGGTTTGTCTCACAGCCTTCAGCAGACTTGTGCATGCCATCAGGCATATCACCCTGAAACAAAGCAGAGAGATGACAGGTTTTGCACGTGTATAAACAAAGATGATAACTGTTCTGTCAGTTCTATCCAATTTCAAATTAGAAAATAAAGAGTAAGTTCAAAATATCAGTAGCATAATTTGGGATTGTTCATAATGCGGGGAGCTTCACCACACTACTAGATTACCATGTCAACATAACAAGCATAGATGAAGGGCATAGAAAATCATTGAATCTATTTTGGATAATGTGCATGGCATGTTGTTCATATCATCAGCCACATCAGTAAGATAAAACAGGAGATGACAAGGTGCAAACGTGGGCTGCTTCACCACACACTGGATTATAGATCAACAAAAACAAGCATACATATAGGGAGTATTAAGTAATGTGCATGGTATGAATAAGGAATTTGGTTTTACAAGATAAACTTAGAACTTACGGTTCTTACGAACATGCATTTTGGTAGAAACAGCAAACTAAACAGCAGTAAACGATAGGGAGTATGAGCAAATTAAACAGCAGTTAGAAGGACTGACTTACATTAACAGTTAACACCGGCTTTATAATGCCCTTCTCCATGTCAAGGGAAGGATAACTCAAGAATTTCATCACAGAATCTTCTTCATAAGCATTGCCTGTACTCTACATTTTGTAGAGAGTAATTATAGATATGATAATACTGGAAGGGATAGAGGATAATGAAGATAAGATGGATATTGATGCTACATAATCAACTACCAATCCCTGGAAGTACAAGCGTTACAGGACAAAATGTACTGACAAGAGCAATGGGCTACACTTCTGCACTGGCATTGTCTGTGTATTCTACTTGTTGGTAAGATTAAATATAGATCTGATCTTTTTTAGTAAATGGTGGGCGAGGGAGATAAGATGCAGAATGCTACAAAATGAACCAATCCCTCTTCCCATAATACAGGAGTGTTTTGAACACTGGTGTACTGTACAAAACGTTCTTATATTATGGGACGGAGGCAGTAGCTGTTAATGTAAGTACAGTGATAGACCACGTTCAGTCCTTACAAGAGGACTGCAGAGCTAAACCTCTTCAAAAGCATTGGGTTGATTCTAAATTTATGTAAGAGTCCATACGGATCTTATAATGTCCACCAAATGGACGATTACAAGGCTAACATGTGTAGTGATGCTACATAATCAAACAGCTATGAAAGTAAGTATGGTCATACAGGGCAATGCAGTGTGCAGTATAGTTGCGAGATTCTGTGGTCCCTTGAGAACAAATGTTCTTCTGCTAACAGTTTTCGTACAAGTGAGACATTAAGGCAAATGCAGAAATGTAGTTCAAATTGTGATGTGATATCATAGACAGTACCTTACGCTGCAGCCGAGACCAATGTGTAACAAGATTATTCCAGTCACCATCGGATAAATGTAGCACCAGAGACTTTACAGAAATTTCGTTCAGAGGCTTGCCATCGAAGTGCGCTTGCCTCGGGTAGGAACAATACTTCATCAACGAGTGCTTGAAAAGCGCAACCAACCCTTGCTCGTCATCACAATCCAGTTTGCTCCTCGCCTATTTAAAAGAATGAAATCTTGTGTCTTCTGTCAGCAGAAACATATGCAGTAATGACCATGAATAACATTAGTACATTACTTACGCGTAAGTTGTGGAGGAAGACTGGAAATTGTTCTGTGTCTGCGGTATAATCTTTCCATGAAGGAAAGATGCGCACAAAGTTCCTGACAACAACATAAGCTTCGTCTTCTAAACTGGGAAGAAATGGAGCAGGGGTCCTATTTGCTGCAATTGGGGCTCTCTATGGTTCGAAAAGGGATTTGGCAACTGGATTTGGTGTACACTTTGCTGGAATGGGGGTTTTCCGTCGTACAGCTGGTGCTATGTCAACTGGCATATCATATTATTTGCTGCAGTTGGGGTCTGCTGAGTTGGGGCATCAGAAATGACCAGTGTAGTAGGGCTAGAGTCTGCTAGACTTGGGGTATTTTGTGGGTCAGGTGATATTGCAACTACACCTAATGGGCTATTTGATTTATCAGGTTCCACTACCTTTTCCAAATACTTTGCTTGTGCTCCTCCACGATCAACAATCGCCCTCTTCGTTTTGAACGTCTGATACACAAGAACAACATTTGAATGGATAAATATGGTATGATGACAGCTGGAATATGTACTGAAAATGGATAGGTAGGGCGTATTCACATACACGATGTGTAAACTAAGCTAATGGCAGTTCAACAAAGTAGAAGCAATGCAAAGCATCAGTAGAAATATATGTGCGAGCAATGTAACCTTGGA
This sequence comes from Triticum aestivum, assembly GCF_018294505.1. Classification (NCBI taxonomy): domain Eukaryota; kingdom Viridiplantae; phylum Streptophyta; class Magnoliopsida; order Poales; family Poaceae; genus Triticum; species Triticum aestivum. The sequence continues at coordinate 322,469,667 of NC_057799.1, forward strand.
AAGTTAGATCAAGTACCTTGATGGGTGAATAAGATAGGGCATCTTCCTCTGACTCCTCCACTAGGGAGATACATTGACTTAGGTCTCCCTCTAGCTCAGAATCAGTGTTAGGATCATATTCTTAGCATGAATCTGTAGGTGGAGAGCGTTTGCATTGCATTGTATCCAGACTTGATTTCAGTCCCTTAATGCCAAGTTTGACAGCCATGGCATTGTTCTGCTTTATTCTTTTCATGCGCGCAAGCTCATAATCATTATGATGTTGTTCAGAATCTGAGATTCATGAAAACATAAAAAGTAGTCAGATTATCTATGGAATGCATTGCGGATTCAACTCGGAGAGTGTCTCCCTATAAACCCCTGCATATGCAAGTTCACCTCCCCAACCGTGCTGACCAGACCACACACAGAAATACAAACCCCTTATGTCTCTATAACAGGTAGGCACACATTTCAAAACTAAAGTAGGAACATTAGAATCATATGAAATTCGTATTTGAACAAATAAACTAAGCAATTATGAGTGGCGTAATGTTTAGCTTCAAGGGTGGAGTGTTGGTAGTGCGACACAAAGCAAGTAGGCAGATTGTATTCCATGTAAAAGATCGAAACCTATGTAAAAGTTGGAAATGACACTTTCTTTCTATACAATGCAGTGTTCGTTACCCACACATGATGGAAGAGATCACATAGAGAAATACTATTCACTCATGTCTACGGTTCCAGTATTTAAAAACAGGGTGGTCCACCCTAAAAGAATATTGACAACAAATATGACAAGGCAAGCATAGATGTAGTGAATCAATCATTTACTTGCGAGCTTACTAGGACAAGTATGCAGAATTGTAACTGCAGTAAGAGACCGTCCAAAATCTGAATGAAGAAGTTTTTCTAGCACTTATTGTTTGCAACTAATCGATGTGAATAATTGGATATTATATCGAATGAGTAAGAAAGACAAGTAAAATTGTCAACAAACCTGGCTTGAAGTAGTAATCTGGGTCAATGTCACTACGACCAACAATCCAAAATGACTAGTTTCTGTTCCGAGGGCCGGAATTTTGAAAACCCTGTGAACTTTAGAGGTACTAAAGATTACCGAAATACATCTGAACCATTAAGTCTAGGTAGCACTAAGCACACAACAAACCCTAATGACAGTCCTGCCTAATGAGTAATGAATCAATTAGAAAATGGGTGATGAGGAGTGGCTGCTGAGTGTTGAGGACGTATCTCGGGATAAATCAGGTTGGCTTGGTGGGTGCCGCACGCCAGAGCCCTGAACGGACTGGGAAGGTAGGCACGGCGGCGCGCCCGGGCAGCGGTGACGTTGTTGGGCGAGCGGCTCCTGCCCTCCTGTTAGTCCGGCGTCTCCTCTAGAGTCATGCCGTCCAGGGACGGCAAGTCACCGGCAAGGCAGGCGGCTGGGGGCGAGTAGAGATCGGAAGCGCGCAGAAGAACAGAGGGGAATCGGGGCCTGGGACGACCCAAAATCCCAGGGTGGGCCAGCCCACCGTGGGCACCCTGTAGAGATACACACCCGAGCGGCGAACATGCATTTTCGAAACTAATTTAGGAACATTTAGCTGACCAATTAAACAACTCTGTTTTAATAATATCAGATTCGTATTTGAACAACTAAGCTTGTTTAGCTTGATGGATGGAGCAGTGTTATTATAACACGAAGCACGTATTCTGATCGTATAGTGATCATAAAAGGGGGAAACTCTAAGCATATTTTTTTTAGCAAAAGAGGGTTTCCCCTCCGATTTCTATTAAAGAAACCACCACGGAACCAACATGATCAATTAAACCCTAAGCATGATCAATTAAGCCGTATTATGGCTGTGCCATGGCAGATTTGAAGCTGCAAACCGGAGAAATGATATTTAGCATCCATTGTTGCTTCGAACTAAGAACTAAATTCTAAGAGCTAAAAAGAAAGTAGAGTAACCAAGTTAAGATCTATTTTCTGGTTGAGATCAAAAAGTTGAGGAGATATGAAGTACCACCTCTCTTGCGGCGCCCTGTAGGCATTGGGGGTGCGATGGTTGTCGGTGGTGTTGAAGCAGATCTACGACGGTAGACGGGTGCATCGGGGGATAAGTCCTGTTGCGGTGGAAGAGAAGGTCGTGTGAGCGGCCCCGGCAAAGAGGACGACGGCGCCGATGAAGCGAGAGGACGCGATGCAAGGCTAATGGTCCATCGCCGTGGATGAGAAACGTCCATCTCTAGCAGTGGACGACGCGGTCTTGGGAGGCGCTCCGGCATGGTGGAGGTCGGTGGCGATGGATGTGGTGGAGGACGGCGGCGATGGATGGGGTGGCGGACGGAGGCTGGTGTGGGGATGGGGTGTTCTAGCGTGGACGGTGTATGAATGGAAAAATGGAGGGAGAGGTACGGGGAACCATGTTTTTGGGACGCGCCTGTCTGAAATATGGGAAAGTTATGAACTTAGCCCCCGTTTAAAATTTGGATGTCTCGTCGGTTGGGGATAGGACGGTAATATCGCATCTCGCCAATATTTGCCCAGAGCGATTTTGGGCGAGGAGAGGGTGGTTGGCGCCCATGGTTGGCGCCCACGGTGTATGAACAAGGCTGACAGGTAGGGCGGTTGTGTCACGTCTGAGTGAAGTTACAAACCTGCCCCTATTGAAAATATTTGCCTACATCGATTTCGGCCGAGTCGAGTTTGTTTTGCCGCCCACCGTGTATGAATGGGGAATGGAGGGAGAAACATAGGTCTTTCGGACGAGCTTGAATCAAATGAGTTTTGCCGCCCATGTTTGACGCCCACCGTGTTGGAATGGGCTCAGAGGCGGTCGTGTCACGTCTAATTGAAGTTACTAACCTACCCCTATTTAGAGCAGTGGAAATCGGGCCGATGGATTGTCCGTGTAATGGGTAGACAGTAATTTCCATCTCCCAAACACTTGGCTTCGGGCAGCCGATGTGGGAGTGGACATTTTGCTGCTTCTTTCAAATTTTGGGACAATAAGCATCCACGTTTACCCTGGCAACTAAATTCGAATCCATTTTGTATTCCTATATGAATCTTTGTAAATCATTCTATGTGTTTTTATATATCTTCAAAAGGACGACAAAGATGTATTCCACTATCATATATGAATATGGTTTACAAATGCCGATACTCAAATTCAGAAACTAGAATCCAGTTTAAGGTGAATTCGAATATTTGGAACACTTCATGTCCAACTCAAATGTCACACGCAGCATAATGTGTACTCCCATTTAGATATGTACACAAGCGATGTATCAAGATTCAAATACCGAGTCAATCAACCAAGAATGTACAGAACTAACAGACATATAAACACTTATAGAGTATATGGATCAATAATATCAACTAACATACATAAGCCAGGCCGCTGTACTTTTTTTTGGCTACAACAGCATCCTTTTTTTAGCCAGCATCTTGGCTTTTTCCAATGCGTGCCACTTATGGTCCATCTATACTACTACTATTGCTGAATGCACATTCAGCCCGATTGACATATTTGTAGGTCTGGCACAGCAATCCAAATGAAATGTCTCCGAGTCTTATCAATTGATACAGACTTGTGCTCAAATAAAATTACAAACCAAAAAACAAAAAAAACAATTATTACACGATCTCTAAAACAAATGGTTTGATTGATTACATGAACAGACAACACAAAGGTTATTCAACTATGGAAAGAACATTTCACCTATGATTTACCAAGTAGGAATTTAATTTCCTTTTTTCCTTCAGGACCTTAACAATCTGGTCAGTCTCAGCTTGCTTCATTTTGAAATCCACCAAATATTTAATGATTGTCTTGAGTACTGCTTCTGATTGTGCTGTTTGCTTCCTCAACATGTCAACTTCATCTCTAAGTGCAGAAGCAGAATCTCTTTCTACCACTAGTTTAGCCTCTAGAGCATCAGCAGTTGGCAATTCATAATGCACGATTGGGCCGGTGCCACTGTTGTGTGATGATGCAACGTCCATGGGGACCTCGCTCTTTGATCTTGGGCTAACCTGTTTTGCCATTAAAGTTCCGATTGGATTCAGAAAAGTTGAAGTTAGCAAAACATCTCAACTGGGAGTTATAACAGCAAACCAGTTAAACAAACAAGGAATTAAAGAGTTTCAATTGGATGCTGAAAAGTAGTTATTAACATCATTATAAACCGCTGTTGCAGCAGCAAAGCAGTTAAATAAACAAGTAGATATTTAAGTTAAGGCAAACAGGTAATTCTTAACAGTAAGTATCAAACACATAGATAGGCGCGGTCTACAATATGACTAACAGGCTGTGCCATTATGTAATCAGTAGCAAACTAAATTAAGCCAGGCAACGTAATTGAACAATTTTGCAATAAGTGGCTAACTAAAATTCCGAGAAGCAGGTAACTGAACTTACGCTAGTTCTTTGTACAGGCACACTGCAACTTCTTTTTCGCTTACAAGGTTGTACGAAGGAGTCCATGGCATCAATTGCTTGGATACGCAGTCCCAATACTTTTTTCTTCCCACACTGCATGGGTAAGTCGAATGGTTAATCTGGTAAGATGGTGCGTCCTTGATATGTTATATGAGGACGTGTAGTCAGACTAGTTGTAGCCAAACACATCACACTGGCTTTTACTGTATATTTCATGTGATTACTTTTGGCATATCGAGATCTAAGCAATCTACAATAGGATGGAAAGACTGGCATCCTTCACATTATTGGCGAACTAAGTTCATAGAAACTAGCAATTCAACCATTCTGTGGGTAAATCAAAAGCGCCACTGGAATATTTTTCACTATCCAATCATACACGCAAAAAGGGGCGACGCCACCATAGGGGCTGGTATGGGCAGCCGCCTCAGGTGGCTGGAAAGTCTGCACCTAGTTTGAGTCGTCCAGGTTGGCCCACACTAGTTTTGTTCGTCCCAACGCATGAGCAGGCAATGTAAAAAATGAAGAAAAATGTTTCAATTTGGATGGGCCAATAACATAAGTGCAAGGCAGGCCCTATAGCAGGCTCGCGGCCCAAACGAGCGCCTCCCATATCGATCGACAGCAGGAAAAATCCCAATTCATTCGCTCCAGCCTCCAGTCTGGTTCGCTCCTAACCTAGCCGCCGCTGGACAGACCGACACAGCACTTCCTCGCGCCCTCGTTGGAGGGCGGTCGCCGGGCTTCAAGCGAACAGAAGGACAAGAAGATGAAGATCCAACCCTGGGTGTAGCCTGCGTGGGAGGCAGTGGTGGGAGCACGGGCATGGCATCGAGCTTGCGCAAACGGACAGTCGCAGCTTGCAAGAGTAGCATGCGCAACGAGCAGGTACATCACATCCCTGATTATATCTAATTCAACTCTTCAATTTCTGGCCAATAGTTAAACCTGACGGTGTTGTAAAACTGCTTGTATGCAGGGAATCTATGAGAAAATGAAACCAATTTCTACTTATTTTATAACTCCCCCAATCAATACTGAACTGACTGAATCTGATGTATCTAATCAAGTTTCCGGTGCAAACATACAAGCTCATGTTGTTCTTGAGCCTGAAGTGTCTAATGAATAGACTGCTAATGAAGGATTTGATGCAAACATTTTACATGCTCCTGGTGATGAACATATAGTGTCTAATGAGGGATCTAATGCAAGCATTTTGCAAGCTCATTGAAGGATTTAGTGTCTAGTGACGATCTACTATGTTGAGAGAGACAGAGATTTGCAGGCATTGATGACAAGCAAATATAGTGCATTTTCATAGCTTGAGGAAACGTCGAGGCCATCTACCAGAAAGTCCCCGTATCATGACAACATAGCATAAATACTTTTCTAATCTGTTGTTTGAAACTATTGCCATACTTGTGCAGGATAGATATATTGATATGCAATTTGCGCACTGGTTATACGTGCAATTACACTTCGATATGTTCAGCAAGAGAACGAATAATTCAAGCAGGTACAGACCGTGTTTGTAGTCCTTGTACACCATGTTGCATTTTGTGTTTTTTGGTGCTTGCATCATTTAGTGTTTATAATCTAAACTACTTTGGATCATTAGCTGGTTTTCAAAGTGCATGTAGCTTCACATTTCTCAAGTTATGTTGATTTCCGGAGTGCAAGTGCCTTCGTATTTTTTAAGTTAAATGTTCGTGCCTGGTAACTTGAATTTGTGGATCAGCCACTGCACACAAATCATACACGAATGCTAGTACGAATTAAATGAAATGCAGGGACTTACGCTAGCTCGTTGTACAGGCTCACTGCAGCTCTGCTTGCGCTTGGGATGTTCCATGTACAAGTCCATGTTACCACTTGCTTGGATGTGTAGGCCTTGTGCTCCTTGCATCCCCCTCTGCATTTTTGACACAGCAAATGGTTGATCAAATAAGAGGAATCGACCTTGATGTTGTACCGGAGGACAGATACTTACAAGGTTATACGGGTGTGCAGGATGTGTACCAGATCCCGTAGCGCCGTCATGCTTCGCTAAAAAATGGATTTGCTTGTTTCAGATGATATCTCCCGAAGAAATAAGAGTTAAAGTCAGAGTTGCATAGGCGTGTAAGCGAGCAGTGAAAGGATATCCAAACATCGTCGGAACAGTGCACAAGGGAGTGATGTGTGGATACCTAGTTCGGGCCGGCGTTTGGGCATGCTTGCCTAGCTAGACTACGGGTCACTTCAGAGCCGTTGAGGGTGATGCGCTGGCGTTGGCTGGCCGCGCACGGATGCAGATCTTGAGTGGCAGCGGAGCGCTACGATGCGGTGGATGAGACCGTTGGTGAAGCCCCAACGGCCTCGGGGGCGGAGGTGCGACGATGTGCTCGGTGAAGTAGCCCCGGTGAGCTGGGAGATGGCTTCGGTGAAGCGCACCTGATGCGGTGGAACTCGGTGTCTGTGAGGCACGTCGGTTGCGGTAGCCGACGTTGTCGGTGGACCACCCGGTGCGGTGGACAAGGGCGTAGATGAGGTAGCTCCGGTGCGGTGGTGAAGCGCGACCATCGTCTTCGTCATCGTCATCCGGCACAGACGTGGGGAACGGTGGGGAAAGAGATGAGACGAGGGGCGATTCGAGGGTTGGCGGCGAACTAGGGATTTGAGCAATCTGGGCGCGGAAGGGGACGGTGGAGAAGAGAGATTTTGCAGGGCTGGAATTGGGGCCGCCAGATATTTCAATCTGAAACATGGAAGCGCGAACTTATATTGTCGTCGTCCTTTTTTGGGGGGGGGGGGGGGTGGGTGGCTAGGTGCTACGCGTCCGTCCGACACACGCGACCACCCCGAGAGGACTATGCTTTGGTGCCTTAAGGCACCTGCCTTTGTGTCCATGACATGTGGGCCCAACAGGTGGCTGGCCCACATGTCAGTGACCCAAAGGCAGTTGCCTTTAAGGCACCGAAGCAGCGTCCACCCCGACACGACCCTGGTCTGCCTGGTGCGCCTACATTTGAGAATGCAAACGAATCTTCTTTCATTTGCAAACGAATCTGTATGTATTACCATGCCCGTGTTTTCCTTGCAATAATTAGTCATTCGAAACGAGATACTCCATCCGTTCACTTTTGTAAGTCGTTTCGGACAACTTAAAATGAACTGTTTTGCACATTGTCTGAAATGTCTTCAAGGTCTTATAAAAGTGAACAGAGGGAGTACTATAAATTAATTAATGAGGAGTTACTTGAAAAAAAATCGAAACGGTACCCACACTAACATGGATTAGAGTGTGTGTCACATAATTAGTTATTTGAATTAGAGTGTGTGTCACGTAGTTAGTTATTTGAATTAGAGTGTGTGTCACGTAGCGATCTCCAATTCTAACGTGGATTTCGCATTTCACTGTATCCACGCTACTTTTTTAATACAAATTCATATGTATATGATGAACACCATGGTAGTGAGAAAACTTTTGGATGGATTCAAACATATGACCTACAAAATAGCACAACAAACTGAGTCAATGTCAACTTTTCGAAACTTAGTATGGCACGAATTCGAAATAATTACCCATATGCCTGGTCCTCGGTTCAAATCTTACAATGTACACCGAATTGAAACATCGATATTAAGTCTCGTACTATGTACATTCAAATGTTGTTTTT